>NC_134462.1:73720321-74020321 GCF_047948215.1 Lycorma delicatula
GTTGGCAATCCCAGATAATAGCGTATTTCAGTATTTTTTTTTTTTTTGTTGAAAATCACTGTAATAGTGTAAGTAACGATAAAAATTCGTTTTGAGTTACTTTTTTTAATGTTTAATTAATAATTTGAGAAGCTAACTTTTAGTTCATCCGATACATTTAAAAAAATATTAGACCTACCATAATAGATTTCAAAACAAATATAATTTTAAAAAAACGTGTAAGTTTTATATTTCTATATGCTTTAATTAATTTCATATGCGTTTATTTCTTTTCAAAACACGTGTGTGTATGGTATATATGTGCGTCTGTGGGTTAATGGGCATTAGTTACGTAAAATAATATTAAGTTAAAATGTATATAAGTTAGGTGTACAGGACAAACTGATAAAATTAATATAACTATAAATAAAATTCTTGGAAGTAATAAATATTAATGTAAAGGAAAACCGCAGTAGGTGGAAGTAAAAAAAAAAAAATGATAAACTAAAACCATTTCCCATATTACTTACTGATCAGACAGCTGTTGTTTTATTATTGATATCAAAATAGAGAGGGAGATTCCTCAGAACCCGGATATAATTATCATAAAATAAAATCAATTAGCGGTTTTATAATTCAATACATATGTAAATTCAAAGTTCCAATTTATGAATTCATGTTTTTAGCTTTCATACATTACAATTAAAAAAACATAATATGTCAAGGGAACGATTAGGACGTTCTAAAGTTTTATATATAATATATAAAATATTTTCCAGTATTAAAAAAAAACACTTAAAAATAAGAAGAAAAGTACGTTTAATGAAATTACATAAAATTATAATAGGTGGTAGCTGATGATCTATATGGTAGTAGTAAGATTTTCATGTTGATGACAAACCGAAGAAAACAAAACTTTACAGGCAACATAGTTGCATCTTCTTCAAATATTTCTAAATATAAGCTAAATATATATAATTTAGATTATAAATGTAGCTGGGTATAAAAAGGATTGCAAATACATTGAAAGAATGGATAGCAATCTTTTCATAAAAAAGTGAGGTGTAAAAACTTGGGAAGACCTAAGAAAAGATGAATTAAATATTATAATTATTCTTTAAAATCGCAAAAGAACGAAAGATCTAACTAAAACTTGCTAAACATTCATTTTGTATATTAATATTTCTGGTTCTTCATATTTAAAATAAATTATAAAATAGATTAATGTTCTGATAAGTAAGCCCGAAATTTAAAGCGAGAATACAAGACAAACTAGTTCATAAAATAATTAATTTAGACTATCGCATTTCTGTCATATGCATGAAGAAAATAATTACACCTTACTCTTATTTTATCGTTTTATGCATTTTTACGAGTAATATAAAAAGCTGACTACTCAGTTTTAAGACTCTCCCGTCACGCGGCTTTTTTCAGATGTATGACTTACACAAACACACAACTTAATTTAAAATATTAATCATTTTGTTTAACACTTTGACTCCCGTGAGTATCTCACAGATACACAGTAAACATTCACTGCTAGCCCATGAGTTTATCCTGGATACTCAGGTAGAGGCACACTTCAACGGACCATGTATCTAACAGCCACTCAGTTAGCATTTTTTAAATGGTTCATTCTGTTCGTCTGGTCCCTGGCAATAAAAAAAACGAGTTTGGGTTCAAAAAAATTCAGCAGTTGGCTACACTGTCGGCTATTGAAAACAGCAGCTGCTGCATTTGTGTGTTATCTTTGTTTACAGTCAGAACGTCTAGTGCTATTCTAACCTTTATAATTTGTTATTTCTGAGTTACACACTTGTGATTGTTTCTTGAATTGTAGCTTATTTTATGTTTATAAAACGGATGAAGAAGAGATAAGAATGGAATTAGACTGCTCTTATGACAGTGATGATAGCTCATTCAGTATTTTTCACAATCTAAGTGACATAGATTATTCATCAATTCATACGTCTGATATGACTTCTGGAAGTGACAGTGAGTATATGGATAATTATTCTAGGTCTACTACAACAACTGAGGAAATGGGGCAAATTATAAGTCCTAATTTTAGTACTAATCACAATATTAGGGATAATTTATATGTTCTTCCACCTCAAGAAGTGCCAACAACAAGGCTTACAGAAACTTCAATTCCATCTGATGGTCAGCAGCCTATTCAAAATAATTCTAGACCTAGGTCCAGAGACTCTTATATAACATGTGAACCTATTTCAGGTAACCTAAATCATTTTGATTTTTTACCTAGTTCACCTCCTGGGCTAAATTATGATAAATTGAAAAAATGTTGAGAATGGTAATGTTTTTCATTACTATAGCGTTTTTCTAAACAATCAAGTACTTGATTTACTTGTAAATGAAACCAATAGATATGCTAACTAGCGTATAGTTCAGGCAATTTTAGAAGAACATGACAGACTACACTCAATGCTAGTCAATTGGAAAGACACGTCTAAAAATGAGATCCTAACCTTTATAACGTTCCACGACAAACATAAATCGCCTTTTAATTTTTTCTTGTTGAATTTAACTTTTCAAATCTAGTCTATTTATTAGCCTACAACAGTATGGTTTAAATGAAAACGCGAAGGGTGAAGAAAAAACATATATTTAAACATTCAAATAATACACATCACAATAACTAATGCAGCTATACAAGTAAATTGTAGAATTACTTCTGGAATATCTGTAACGATCTATAATTTTCAAAAATTTATATAATGTTCTAAATTGTTCCAAAATGCAGTAATGTTCAAAAATATTCGAGAATGTTCTAGAATACTCCAAAATGTTCTAGAAGATTTAGGAAATACATTTTTAAAATGTTGTAGTGTTCGGAAATATTGTCGAATGTTCCAAAATTTTAACCTTTTATAATCGTTTTTGTACCTGAGAAGAAATGATTAGAAAATTTTGAAATGTGGTTCTATAGAAGAATGTTAAAAATCAAATGAGTTGATAAAGTGACAAATGAAGAGGTGTTGCGGCAAACTGATGAAGAAAGAAGCATTTGGAATAATACGGATAAAAGAATAGACAGACTTATAGGCCACATATTAAGGCATTCTGAAATAGTCGCTTTAATATTGAAGGGACAGGTAGAAGAAAAAAATTGTGCAGGCAGGCAACGTTTGGAATATGTAAAACTAATTGTTAGGGATGTAGGATGTAGAGGGTGTACCGAAATGAAACGACTAGCACTAGATAGGGAATCTTGGAAAGCTGCATTAAACCAGTCAAATCATTGAAGACAAAAAAAAAAGGTTTAAAATTTTCACCATCCACCAACCCGCAACGGTTGCAGTAGGGTTATCTAATACCCGCAGTATATTTGCTCTTTTAATAACAGGCAACGTTTGGAATATATACAAAAAAATGTTAGGGATGTAGGATGTAGGGGGTATACCGAAATGAAACAACTAGCACTAGTTAAAGAATCTTGGGGTGCTGCGTCAAACCAGTCAAATGAATGAAGACAAAAAAAATAATGGTTTAAAATTTTCACCATCCACCCACCCGCATCGGTTGCAGTAGGGATAACATCCACAGTATATTTGCTCAGTAATAATTGTCCCGTGATTGGTTGAAATCTATTCTCTGGATTCGGTGGAGATGTGGAACAAACATGCATACATAACCACATACATATACATATATATATATATATATATATATATATATGACTTTTAATTATGTTAAGGTGTGTTAAAACATATTTTAGGAAAACTTACTAAACCACCAACCTCCAGGGAGGCCCCCACGGGTAACAAGAAAAAATGTTAATTGGAAAAATAAGGTTTAAATCCATATATTTGTTTAAATGAATTTGAAAAATAATTGTTGAGAAGGGAGTTCTGATTGATGAAAATTATACTTACACAATTTCTTGTTTGCATATGTTATTATTTTTGCAGAGGATAAGATGATATTTTGTATATGATGGAGAGCTTAATTACTAAATACAGGAAATGGGAACTGGAAATTAATCTAGAAAAGATACGATACACGGTGGTCAGAGGAAAGTGAGAGGATTTAGAAAAGTCGTTAGGAATTGTGAAGCATTCTGATGAATTTAAATATCTTGGGATATCATTAGCATCTGACGGAAGGAATATTGTGGATATTACGAATAAGATAATAAAGGGAAAAGGAATTGTAAGAACGTTGCATTCGGTTTTGTGGAATAACCATACCTCAATGAAAAATAAACAATATTTTTAAAACTGTAGTTGAAAGTAGTATGGCGTATAGGTCTCAGCTAAGGACTCGACAGGAAATGATGAAACAGGCTGCCTGCTATAAAGATGATGTACTGGAGGAGATGTTGCCAAGTTTCACAATGGGTAGAGTCAGAAAGGATAGAATAAGAGAAATTATGAAGGCCACATCATCTTTGGTAGAGAATATAGCAATTAGACGGTTACTATGGTATGATCATATGCGTAGGATGTTACCAGACAGATTGCCTTGTCAAGTTTGGAAATGTAGGCATCAAATAGAAGAACCCACCGCGTTGGTCTAGTGTTGAACGCGTCTTCGCAAATCAGCTGATTTGGAAGTCGAAAGTTCCAGCGTTCAAGTCTTAGTAAAAGCAATTACTTTTATACGGATTTAAATACTAGATAGGGATACCGGTGTTCTTTGGTGGTTGGGTTCCAATTAACCACACATCTCAGAAAAGGTCGACCTGAGACTGTACAAGACTACACTTCACTTACACTCATACATATCATCCTCATTCATCCTTTGAAGTATTGCCTGATTCCTGGAGGCTAAAGAGAAGAAAAAAAGACATCAAACAGAAGAAAGAGAGGAAGACCACAGAGGGTATGGGGTCGTGATGTTGTGAAGAGTATGGTGGAACGTGGTTTGTTGGGCAAAGAAACCCAGAATAGGAAGGCTTGGAGGTAGAATGCAGGAAATGGCCGTAACAAATGTCAAAAATCTGCTAAATAATGATAATTAATTCGATTTATAATAAAATTAATATGTTTTAATATTTAAAATTGTTTTTTTTATTTTCTTTACATGATTAGAATTGACGTATTTTATTTTCACTTTACGAAAAAAACATTTTTTTTATTCCTTACCGATTTTTTTAAATTTATTCACAATGGTAGTCCACTATAAATAATTGGTAATAAAATTAAATTTTATTACAGGTCAATATGTTATTAAAGAACGTTTTTACATATACTATCAGGAATAACCGATACGAAAGTTTAGTAATTTCTTTTTTTTAACACTTGCATTAATTAGTATATTCATGATAAAGTTTTTTTTTTTGAGATTTTTTCATCAATTTAACACAATTAAATTCTCTTGCATGCAATTTTTTTGTGTTAATTTATTCTTTATCTTACGATTTAAATTATAAGCATGTTAAGTGTTTTAAAAAAACGTTTGTAATAATATTTTTATTTTTTTGGTTATTAACATCTATTATTTTAATAATATTAGAAATATTTAGTTTAAATTTATAAGCAAACATTTTTTTCTCTGAACATATTAACTATTACAGACACTTTGTCGACAATTATTTTAATAGACTGCATGATTTACATAATTAATTATGAAAGTTTTTCACATTAAAATCATTACAATATTATTTTTTATGGTAAATTTTTCATATATATATATATATATATTACCCATACAAAAAATGATCCCACAAGTTTTAATTTTATCAAGTTAACATGTAATAATTGTCATTATCTTTTTATATAAAATTATATTCATTGTTTAAGTTAATTCAATTTAATTCTTTTTTACATTAATAAAAAGATAGATAAATAAATTAGTTGAAAAAATCAAATATAATTTCCTCGTGTATATTAATACATTAAAAAAATTAAAAAAATAATTTCTTTGAAGTTTGTACAAAGGTTTTTTGATGTAAATAAAATAAATATCAAATTATATGTGGTAGACGTAGCACTGCGAATATATGGTGCACTTTTTACTGCTTTAGCTATTACAAAAAGAGCAATATGATTCACATCTTTCCCGCCTTTGTAGGGGAGTCTCCCAACCCCATCAAAACATTATATTTAAATTGAACTTTTATTACCACTATTGTTTATCGAAAAAAAGTTAATAAATTAATGTTTTTTTTTTTATATATATATATATATAAATTCTGATGTATAAAAAACCAACATTACCTTTTCAACTATAACCTTCTCAGTTAAGAATTAAGGTTTCCCTCTTTATGGAATTAGCCGCACTTCTTTTAAAATATTTATCATATTAAGACTTTAACATCCGTTCATAAATCATATTTTACCTTGACAAAAAACTATTTAATTACAGTACAATTAGTGAAAATCAGTTCTGCTTGAAATTCATACAATTGAAATATTTAAGGGAAGGATTACTTTTTGAAAAAAAAAATTTCTATTAATATTAATAGAGTAAAATGTATTAAAAAGATTAAAGAGAGAAAAATTTATTAATTTCACACTACTAAAAATATACATATGAAGCCCCAACCTGTATATCTCTTAACCCCTCGACGTATTTTTTCAAATAATTAACAGAATCAATATCCAACGAATAAAATTCATCCTATAAAACTTCTTTGCTACATTCTTAAGGTTAAGATATGAAATAAAAGTTGTCAACACACACGGACATTCTTTTGTGGGTATCCACAATTTGTCTCATACAAATGTGGTAATCATTTGTGTCAATCATTTGTGGTAATCAGAGAAAGGTCGTTTCATGATAATATATTTATATATCACTACATATATAAGTAATCTCTGATACAATGACAATAATTTACCTCTGTTACATAGTTTGAAAAGTAAAATGTTCGATGATAATTAATATTCCGTTAATAAATTAACAATTAATATAATCCACCTTAACAGCACGTTGATAAATTAATTAATATTCCATTTAATTATTTATATCAACGGAAATGTTTTCACTGTTGTAATTTGTAGATAAACCTATAGAAGTAAGTGATAGGGTTAAAAATTAATTATAAATTAAAAATAAAATACAAATACATATATATTAGTATGAAGGCTTTGATGTAGTGAAACAGAGAATATGAAAAGCAGAAAGGAAAATATATACCTTTAAAATGTGATATTATAGGAGGATTGGAAATTAAGGAAAACTGTTAAAGTTTGAAATAAAAGGAATTTTAGACGAATCAATTAACAGAGAAATTTATGCAGAATCTCGAAAACAGCCATATTTGTTTTCAGGAATACATAAAACTGGTGATGGTGGCTGGGAATGGGGCTATGGATGGAGAGAGGATGTATTTAACACTTTTGCATGACCGTGTAACAGAAAGGAATAAAGAACAACATTAAACAGCTAAATGTTTGTCGATTTCATAAAAAGAAAATAAATACCATTTATTATAATGCGAATAATAAATTTCACTTCCTTTTACGAAGTAAAGGAGGTATTGTGATCCCAAAAAATTTGGTTTTCAGGTTTCAACATAAATATCCAATTTGACCATCCCTGAATCCATTTTGAATAGTTTCGGCGTGACGTCTGTACGTACGTATGCACGCATAACTCAAAAACAATTAGCCGCTGGATGTTGAAATTTTGGATTTAGCACTGTCGTAATATCTAGTTGTACACCTCCCCTTTGATTGCAATTGACTAGAATAAAAGTATCCAAGAAAGCCCAAAATCTAAAAAATTTTGATTTTTTCATAATTGTAGTAATAAGCCGTCATTGAGAGCTTTACAACGATATATCATAAGTGCTACTTTTTTTTTCATTGATTCCAGAGTTTTTGCAAAATAAATGTTTAATTAATGAAATATTTGGATCTTAAGATCCAAAGGGCAAGGCACATCGGTTCAAATCCGACTTCATCTTCTTTTTTTAACTTTTTTTTTCATTTAAATATATTGATTTATTAATTATAAATTAACCTCTGATTGTAAAAGCAATTTCACAACAAACAATAATTCAATAACAACAAAAAAAAAATCTGATGTGGACATCCATGACTTCCATGTACGTCTTTTAAATTACGTGTATTTTTTATTAGATTTTTTCATAATTCTTTTGTTATTATTGAATTATTATTCACGGTAACATTTTTTTGACAATCACTGGTTAATAACACTGGGGAAATAAAAAGAATTTTTTTTGTCTCAGGAAGAAAAATATGTTATTCTGATAGTATTTTTTCTCCTAAATTCAAATATGATATCGTTTTTTTCCCGTCACGCAAGGTTCCGAGAGACAGACATATTTATAATTTCACAAGTTTTAATAATTTCTGCATTCTTAACTGCACAATATTAAAATATTTGACTCACTTAGAAAGTAAAAAATGACAATTTTCTGCTATTTAGTCTGTGGTATATCCCGCTTCATGGTCCAACAATAATCAGCCAGTATATTATGATTTCATTTACCCTACTATCCCATTCCCCTATCCCTACTATTTGTCTCTACTATCCCATTCACACAGTAAACAACAGTACTTTGTGTAACCAAGCTGCAGGCCAAGAAAAAGTGCAATTACATTTAAATCACCACAAAATATTCCATTCATACACTGCATATTGAGGCTTTCCCAATATAAATTTAAAGTTTTTATATATTTCTTTCATACTAGCAGAGTGACCCAGAGGTACTGATGGAAATTTATTGTCATTATGCAAAAGCATAGCTTTTAAAATAACTTTAGAGAAATCAATGAACAAGTGCCATTCTGTTGGGTTATGTTCATTACAAAGTGTCACCACAAGAAAAGAAACGCAATTACAAAACACTAAGCCATTTTTTTGAGAAAAATAGTCTTTAAGTTAAGAGTGACGATTACGATAAGTACATATTTTTGTATTCCTTTGAAGAGGATTCCATCCTTTTAGCAGGGAACCAATCATTGCAAGCTGTTTTTTTGGGTAATTTTAAATCTCGTATGAGAGCTTTAAGATTCTATTGAGTCAATAAATGAGGCTGAGATGAACTGCTTTGTTCAAAAGTTGTATCACCAGAATGTGTTTCTTTTTCTTCATTATTTCCATCAGACTCTTCATCTAATGCTACGTGTTCTAGAGGCTTTGGTACGAGCAATTCTTCGCAGTATAGAACTGGTCTCATTGCAGATTGCAAGTTAGGGTACAATACTGTATGTTTTGATTTTGACGTAATCCCTTTAATGTTTGTTAAGCAGAAATAGCAGTCAGAAGAGGGTTCCCTCCAAATCATAGGGATAGCAATGGCATGTGGGTTGTGCCATTTTTTCATGCAGTGAAAAGCCTAGAACACAATAAACAACAGATATGTGGGGCCCAGGCCCTTGTTTGGTCCCCGACTTTACACCCAAAATAAAGTTCATAACCCTTTCTTATTAAAGGAGTAAGGTTTCGCCTTTGGGACTTGAGAGTCACTTCACCACATACATAACCAAAATTGTTAGGATGATTTAAACAAATTCTACGCATTTTGTAACTAATGACTAATTAAAAGAAATAAAGTTGTAAATAATAAACAATAATTCACTCACAAAGCACTCAAACGACGTGTTTACTGGTTCACTATAATCTCACAATTGGCATCGTTCTGATGAATGTGTGCTACACTAGATCACGTTTGTACATGTCTATACACGTCTGAACCTGCACAACAGTAGCAATGCTACCCTTTGAGTTAGCTCATTTGGCTCCATCATATTTCGAATGTTCTAGAAGCTATTATTTGACAATGAACAAATGAAAGAAAAAACGTTTTAAAAAAATTAAAATAACAAAAAAACTATAGAGTGATGAAGAAATTCCGAAAACATATTTGAAAACAGGATAAAAAACTCCATACCTATTGGTACTCGTGAGACAAAAATCATGTTGACCAGTGTAATTATTAATAAATCATTATATTTAAATTAAAAAAAAGGTTAAAAAAAAGGAAATGAAGTCGGATTTGAACCAAAGTGCCATCCCCAAACATCCAAATATTTCATTAATAAAGTTTTATTGGGCTATAACTCTGAAACAAATCAAAATAAGTACCACTAATGATATATCGTTGAAAAGCTCTAAATGAATACTTATTATTGCAGTTAAGAAAAAGTCCAAAATCTAAATGTATTGGGTTTTTGGCTTTTTTGGACACTTTTAGTCCAGTCGATTGCAATCAAATGGGAGGTGCACAAATAGATGTTATAACAGTTCTAAATCCAAAATTTCAACATTCTACGGCTAATCGTTTTTGAGTTATGGGAGATACATTCGTACGTACATCCAGACGTAGTTCGACGAAACTAGTCAATATTATTCAGGGATGATAAAAATGGATATTTCCGTTGAAATTTGAAAACCGAAATTTTTCGCGATTTTTCAGAAGTTATTAATGAAATAAAATTATATGTACTTTTATTTTTAAGAAAAATTATTATATGTAATTTAATAGGCGTACAAGGTATACTGGTTAATAGTGTCCACATAAGATTTTTTTTTTATTATGTAATGAGTACATTCTTTTATATTTATTTGCATGCTACATTGGTTTATATCCCATTTTTAGTTTTCTTTTAAATTTTTACTAATCCTGATCTGAAAGTATTACTACGGATAAAAAAATTCACCGGAATGTTTATATTTCTAGAGTTTTTAATTTTTTTTTGTCCCCAACATTAAAATCTATTTAAAAGGTTCATCTATATTTGTCTTTAAAATTCATAAAAGGTTTTACCGAACTTCATTAAATTTAGTACGGTCAATGTACGCATTAAAAATGTTGATGCTTTTAAAAATAAATTACAAGAATTTTGTGGAGATTTGGTATATCTATAAGAGAGTCATCTCTTTACATAACTAATTAATACTGTCAAAACCTTTAATCCCAGTCATTAAGCAAGTTCCTGATTCTTAAATATAAATTCTATTAAAAAGATAAATGCTTTTTCTTTTTACAAAAACTACATTAAAAAAGTAACTGCAATCGGATCATACAAATACACAACAATGAAATAATAATCATGATAGAACACGGTCATAAATGTTTTAAGACGTGACTATGCAGATTGTATACAAGGAACCACCGTGGTGGTGACACGTCACTAGCAACACTGACGTCATGTAAAACCTTGACATTGCAAGGACGTTGTACTTTGTTAAAAACAAACATGTGCTACTCCCACCCGTATTGTGACGTTAATAAATCCCTGTCTCTGAATCTTTATTGTCATTATTATACCAGAACCGTTGTTATTCTATTAGTCGACTTTTAACTTATATAAAAGAAATAACATCACGTCCTTATTTTCATAATAAAAACCACCGATGATAATCTGATAAATAGATTACGATTTTGTTGGTCCGTAAATTATTAACTATAATACGTATTAAGTTTACACAATCACAAGACGTGTGTTCATATACTTACGGAGTTAGTTACATTACATAGTACTATACTTTCGTAAGGGGAAATTTCTAGTAATTCCTACGCCTAATTTCCGAACATAACCCATCGGAATTTACTATCAAGTTAAATTTCTATAAAATTACTCGCAATTAATTATATATCTATTCTATTATATAAAGAAGAAAAGTTTGTTCGGGATATACAAAAAAAAATTACAAAAAATGGGGTGTCTCTGGGGCGCTGTTTTTGCTGGTGCTCTTATAAGATCTAACAGATCACGGTTATTCGGAAATGTGTGTATATATATATACAAAGTTAGTTTATTTCGTTATCGTATCACGCAAGAACCAACCGACCGATTGTTTTAAAATGTACAGGATACATTCGTGTTATCCCAAGGAAAGTTTTTTTTCAGGTCTCTATAAAGCCTGAATACTATAATTATTATTTATCAGTATTATTCTTACAACCGTAAGGATAACGTACAGTGCGGGGATCCAATGGATAGCCGTCTGGAATAACGATAGAAGCAAGATCTGCGAGTGTCCTGGGCGCCGGTTCCCCTGGAAAATTGGGAATGGCGAGTGAAGCGAGCACTGCAGCTATGGGTAGGCCCTTTGGCCCTGAGGAGTCCCTAGATTGGCTTCTGAATTCGCCTGGGCTGACCTGAGCCTCGAAGGTCTAGGTTCTGGCTAGTCGGGCCGGGTAGTATGTATGTGTATATATATAAATTTTGTTTTTAAAAAGTGATAATTTTTGGGTCTTTTCAACTGATAAATTCTTATATGTTGTTATCAATGATTCACATTTATGTAACGTGAGGATTATCCACCCGTGTTACATGTCAGTACAGAAGGAAATATTCTCTTTATTCGCGAACAGATAATTTATTCCATAATTAGTACAAGTTCTTGTTCAGGAATAAACTTTAATGAAGTAAGGAAAAACTGCTTTTAGTGGAATTGTAGTAGTTAATTCCATTACCGAAGATAATCTTTCCTGTATTACTTTTTAATAGAGTTTTATTGTATAGTAATTGATCCCAGATTAGTTTAAAGCAAGAATAAATAAAGTATTATGAACGTAAGACCGGAATAATGTGTATGTAGTCACATTATTCCGATTATAATTATTAATTAATTAACAACAGTCTCACTGTTTCCTTTCCCATTTTTTGACTATTTATACCGTTATTATAATTATTATTATTATTATTATTATTATTATTATTATTATTATTATTATTATTATAATTAATAATAATAATTAAAATAAAACATGTTCCGTTCTCCCGAAAAACTAACATTGCTTGCTATAATTATACAATAAATTCTCTTCCTATTAATATTGTAAACTCCATCACCGATTTAGGCATACTCCTTGACTCCAAGCTATACCTTGCTAAACACGCAGACATGATTGTGAGCGAGCGAAGAGAAATCTTGGTCTGTTGAAATAGATTGCGAGACCTTTTGCTGATCCTCGAATTTGTGTCTTACTCTTCAAGTCACTTGTTCGAAGCCAGCTTGAATATTCCACCTCAACCTGGAATTTTCGAGAGACATCGAATAACATCGAATCCATTAAGAACAACTTTCTATCTTGGCTGACTCACAAATTTAAACTTGTGAGTTTAAACTCACAATTTAAAGTTTTGTGTTAAATTTAGAACTTGTGCATCTTGGAAAACAACAGCTTCAGTTACTACATAATTTACCATCTCTTGTATGTCAAAGAGAATACTTTGATTTAGTGTTTTTCCATAAAGCATTACACGGGTGTAATCCTACGGAAAACGAAATACAGTTACGTGTACCCGGATGCAATATTAGAAACTTTTGTCCTCTTGCATACTCTACACAAGTTATCTCACCTACAGAGAGATGCGCTTTAACTTCTGTAAACAAATATGATAAAATAGACTTTTTCCAACCGAGGAAGAATTTTGTTTTTGAACTGAGTAGGTTTTACTCCGATATGATATAGATATTAAAAGCATATAAACCCATAATACTGGATTTCTACAGAACTTCACTAACCCTCTTCTGCTTGTCCATAGTTAAGTTATATAAATTAAAACAATTTTTTATTAATAAATAAATAAATATTTTAATAATTAAAATCAGTTAATATTGTATGACAATGATGCAAATTTCTTTTGTGTCTATTTTTACCTGCACACACACACATATATATATATATATATATATATATATATATATATATATATATATATATATATATATATATACTGATAGTGTTGTATAAGTACTAAAATTCTAATTAAATGTAATTGGATGAAGGAGATAAGATGTAAATTTTTGAATTTATAACTATTGATATTATTGTTATTAAACTATATTATTTAAATTTGTTTTCTGAATTATGTGTATTTTTAATTATGTGTACAAGTTTATCTGTAATCTTGTATTTATGCAATGACATATAATAATATAATTGTGTAACATAATTAAAACACCAGTTTTACTTTTTATTTTTATGAACTAATGATTATATGAGCTAATGATTAAATTTTGTATTTTTAATTTATATTTAATGTATATATATTTTTTATGTACTATTGTGTAATATACAAAGGCTATAGGTAGCTGTCCTATTGCACAAAAAATAAAACAAATAAAATAAATAAAAATTATTATTACTATAAACTGCTGTATACAGAAAAAGGAAAAAAATAATGTGTTTTTCACGAGAAAATTGCTGGTGTAAATAATGAAAAATTATTTTATTAGTTTTTTATGTACAGAGTTTGTAAAACATATTCTAAACTGTTTTTTCCGAATAGAAAACGAATGCGATTTTTTCAATTAATTTACATTTTTATATAATTTTAGTGCATAAATTACTTTCATATATTTTTATTTTCCACTATAACTGAATTTATTACGAAAAGTATTAAAGGATAAATCGTTATAAAATGATAAACGAGTATTATTATTAAAAATATCTATCCTTTTGGCCTAAGAAAAAAACATTTACGTGAAGGAAAGTGAAAATAATGGCTTTTATACCATATAATTAGTAAATTTACGTTTTAAAAGATATTAAATGTTAAAAAATTAGTTTTTTTTGTATTTGATTTTGTATTTTATTTTACCATATTCTTTATGATGATTGATTTAAATAATGATGAATTAACTCACGATTTAACTACTTATGATGATTATTTTACAAAAGAAATGCACAACTTGTACATTTTTATTTCATACTTTCTTAAATTAATAAATAACAATAATAATAATAAATATAAATATATATATATACGCGCGCGCGTACACACACATACATCTTTTGTATTATGCTGATTTTAAATTGTAAATTCACTTATTTTCAAAAAACTGTTGCAGTTTTAGGTAATACATATAATTTAATACTTATAATACTTTTAAAAATTCTTAAGTAGTTATTCTTTCTTTTATTAGATAACGTATTCCATTTTGGTATTTAACAATATCTTAAATCGGAAACCTGCTGCAGCTATTTCGTTTAGTAAAATTAAACGAAAGTGGACTCATAGATAAATAAGAGTAGAACGAAAGCAATGAAATGTAACAGAAAGGAAGATAATAAAGTATTAAATTTTCAGTTAAAAGATTATAATTTATTAAAAATTACAGAATTATGCTTTTTACAGAGTAAAATTGCTAAGGTGGATGATTTGAGTCAGAAAACAATAGCTGATTGGCACTGGAACAACTAAGCTAGAAAAGCTTACTTGTGCTTGTAGTTTTCATACAGAAAAAAGTCTGGTATTATCAAATATTCTTAATAATATTTTTATGTATTTTAGATAAGTAGTATATAGATGAAAAATAGAATAAGGAAATAAATATGAAATACAGGAAAAACACAAAGGAGGATAACAGAAGCCTGTGAAATGGGATGTTACAGAAAGTTATTGAAAGTTTGGTTGAAAAAGTGACTTTGTGATTATATATATTAAATTTCTTAAATTACCTAAACTCCTACCAGAACTACGTGATAATTTTCTGAAATAGCAATGAAAATATATACATAAATATATATTTTTATTTTTTAATTTGACAAAATTTTCTTCTTTAAATTCCATTCACTTATTTCACAGATAGTAGAGTTTTTTTGTTTTTTTTTTAGACAATCAACAAGTGATAAATATTAAAAATTATAAAATACGACTGCCAAGAAAATACACTGCTCTTTAATTGGGATAATTACTAATATAAGATAATTAAAGAACGTGCGGGTGACAATTCCGTATACAGTATTTATATGTATTATAATTTTTTAAATTTATTTAAACATACATACATATTTATATAGCCTATTACACTCCTGGTAACGTAAGGTTTCCAACCCTGGGTTATATATCTAAATCCGTTCAGCCGTTGAGCTGCTACAGTGGAACAAGCAGACACAAATAGATTATACACCTTTTTGGGCAGTCGTGTAAAAATATGATTTCTCGAAGCCACCAAAATATGCGTTCGTTCCTTCGATAATCTCACTGATGTTATTTTCCAGCTATTTTAATAGTTAAAGATAAGAAAACGTTACACGGTGATTTCTATCTCTAGAGAAAATGACGGATTTGGAAATAATTTGTAAGGTAAATCATGCTATTTTACTTGCGCAATTGCAGTTGCGTGAGCTGTAACCTTGTCATGATGAAAAACCACTTTTTCTTTATCAAATTAGGTATTTTTGCTTTATTTTATAGTTCAATCGATCTAATAACGCTGCATAATACGCTGCTACGATATTTTTATTTTTATAAGAAAATCGATTAATGCCTGGTGAATGCCAAAAAAGAGTTTCCATTATATTCTCAGCCGATACAACGACTTTTCTTTGGTGTAGTTTACTTTAACCTTTTTATGCCCATTATTTCGAAATTTATTTTGTTTCTGATGTTAAATGATTATACTTACATTATACATCGAGATTATACTTACATTTATTTGCTTTATAATTCTTAGAAGTAGCCATACAATTGCGATTTTAATCGATTGTGAATACAAATGATTCTTGTCTTGTATAAATTAAATTTCCACTTATCAACAATTTAAAAACTGTAAAAGTGTACATCCTAGTACTTTCGGAGCTGTTACTCCATCTTCAAGGACTTTCAGGGATGTTAATTTATATTCAAATCAATAATCATTTTTAAATTAAACTGTTAAGTTTATAATAGTCGGTCGTCAAGAATAAAATTAATTCATAAGTCAGTAAGACAGTAACGTCATATTTGCAAGATGCTTGGAGACTACTTGTCGCAACAATTTTTTTTTTAATTTTTTTTTTTAAATTGTTAGTAAGTGGAAGTTTAATTTATACAACTGTATTAATACCAACGGTGCCAAATGTTTAGTAGGTTCTTGTCTTGGTAGTTATTCCATAGATAAATATTAAAATAGGATATTATGCTTTCAATTATAGGATATATGCTTTCAATTGAGGAGTTTACAATCATACCTATTATATGCATTTATTCTAAGATTTCTCAAATGCAATCAGATTTTTAAAATAATATTAGATATTAGATTTTTTTAAATCATTTCTAATGTTTTTATTTAATTCAGAGTCCAGTATGTGATTTAATCTTTTGTATTGCTTGTTTTGTGATCACAATTGAATACACCAAACTAAAAATACATGATCAATTTTGAGATTTTGATAGCATAGAATCACCAAAATGTTATTGAATTCTTTTATTGTAACTTGAATCATAGGCCTTTCAAAAACAAATATTTTATAATTACACGATAGTTCACTTTTCTTATTAAAAAAAAAAAGAAAAAAGTTGTTTATTTTAATAGTAGTAAAAAATAAACTGATTGCATGTTATGAGGTTTGACAGGAATTATGTAGATTGGTACTTCTCTATTATCATATCATTTGTTAATTAGTGCTGCCAACTGAACAATTCCGGAATAATTATCACACGCCCGTTTAATGGTAACCTTTTTCTATAAACACTCATGTATTTACTACATTTTTTTTTTTTTAACTTAACAACATAAAAATATTATTTTTATTATAACCTGAGCACAAATATACTTTAATAATAATGCAAGATTTTATTTTTAAATGCATTGAAACATTTCTATCTATCTTCTGCATTATTAATGTTACTGAACCACGATCTCGTTAGTTTTATTGTGTTCCTAAGACAGGAATTTATGACTTACATAAGAGAATGTTAAATTTCAAATGTACCTGTCTATAAGCACACCGAAGTTTTATACTCTGTTCAACAGGAAAACGTAACTTCCAAAAAAAAGAATAAAAAATAAAGTTATCACTTTAAAAAGTTTTTTTGTTTGGTACTTTTAGTATTTGTTTCAATATTTCATTTTCTGAGAAACGAAGTATAAAAATTAACAAAGTTTGTGAACAAATTAAGAATACTGTCTTACCTGATTAGACCAATCTATATTTTTTAGACTTTGTTGCTAATTTTAATGATGTGATGCATATTTTTTTTTAAGTATAGTTTTTATGCTATGAAAGAAAAAGTGTTGTACTGCAGTTGCTACAGATTAACCACTTTCGCAGTCAAAAATAATAATCGCAGCTACCTAAAAGGACGTTTCTCTCAGGTGAAATACAACCAAGATTTTTCCAAGTTCATGGAATCAAGAGGGTGGTCCCTCAAGGATCTGTCATAGGACCCATATTATACTCTATCGTTACTAGGTGATTGAGTTTTAACAGTTTTAAATTTTAAACAATGAGGATGATATTAGAAGGTTGAACCGTCTGCCTGTACTAGATCTCTCTCTTTTTCTGTTTAGCCTCCGGAACCACCGTAAGCTGTTACTTCAGAGGATGAATGAGGATGATATGTACTTTTCAACAATATATCATAAGTGATACTTATTTTCATTGGTTCCAGAGTAATAACCAAATAAAATTTTAATTAATGAAATATATGAATTTTCCAAGAGGAAGGCACATCGATTTGAATCCGACTTCATCTCCTTTTCTATTTTTTTAACTTTTTTTTATTTAAATATATTGATTTATTAATAATTACTAACCTCTAATAGTAAAAAGGTTTTACAGCAAATAATAATTCAATAATAACAATAAAAAAAAATATATGAAAAAAATCAGAAGCTATTAGTGAAATAAAATTTTATGTACTTTTAAATATTTGTATATGTATTCGTATAAGAAAGGCATGTGGTGTTCACATCAGATTTTTTATGATTAATGAGGACTCCTTGTAATAAACGATTCCTAATAATAATCTAATAGATTTTTAATAAATAATAGATTATTTCTAATAATCCATTTAACGATTTAAAATATATTTACAATATTTACAAATAACATTATACAGAGTGATTCACGAAGAATCCTAAAACGTTTCAGGACATGTTCTTGTGGTGAAAGTAAAGAAAAAGATTCATATAAACATAGATTTGAAAACCCTTTGTAAGCTAGGGAAAGATTTCGCCCTGATTTTTGCGACTTCAGTAAAATTAAACCGGAATGTAATTCATGGGACCAAAATTAAGAAGTAAATTTAGTCAATGGTTTTATATGAAATTTGACCTGAAAATTTGAAAAAAAAATAATAAGTCCCAAATCTGTATTTTAAGTATTTTTTGAGAATTATTTTTGTCTTTTACCCCAGATTTTTGTTTTATGAATATAATTTTCAGTTGATTCTGATTTATATATGACAAAAATAATTCTAGAATTACAAATTGTATTCATAATTGTCATACTGGATCGAGAAGGGTTGTAACTAACAATACTTACATTACTCAAGTATAATAGTTCTTTTCTATATGACGTATTTTTTTATTCGTTGTTTTATTTATTCCAACTTCTGTAAACTGATAAAACAAAATATAAAAAATAAAGTTTTCTCAAACATTTTACATCCTCCGTCAAACACAAAATTGCTATTACTACTATTAGACAAGAAAGGCTACTTCTTAAACATAATTTGTGTCTTATTTGAGTTTCGATTATCGTTTAGAGAAAAATAAATATTAAGTAGAATTCATAAGAAAGCTACCTTTGTAATGGGTACCATGATTCGACTTCCGGAAAATTTCGATATAACTTCGCGTCCACATCCCCCTAACCCCATACCCAGCGTCATATATATATATATATATATATATATATATATATATATATATATAAACTTTTGAACTGAAGGGGGGGGGGTGTTCGACAAAAAGAAATATCGCTATAACTTTCTTATTAAATAAAATATCGAATGCGTTCCAACTATTCTTTGGATAAGGGCCTAAACTTATCTAAGTAAAGTTTTTTTTGAAAAAATAGAGTTTTAAAGACAAAAAATCATACCTTCCTTAATAAGCACAGTATCAAATCGGTTTAAAGTGATCATTAGTCCTCTAAACATTATCTAAAACTTTTGTCTGAAACAGTTTTTGATATGACGAACCCTTACGGCAAGGGATGACCAAAATCTTAGCACCGGTGCTTAGCAAAAACTTAGCACCGGTGAAATCTACCTCCACCTTCCGGCGTGCCGAAAAGGATTTTTTGTTCCCTTAGTGTTTAATTAACAATCTGTTCCAGTTTACCGAACCATAAGTAAATTTGAGTACAAAAAAAGTCATCCCTTGAAGACCTGTACATTTATAAATGTGTATGCATTTCTTATACGGTATGGGTAAATATATAATAAACATAAATAAGTACATAGAAAGATTAGTCCAAAGAACATTGATCAAAGTCAAAAGGTCAGAATATAAAAAGCAAACTAAACACCAAAAATAGTCTTATCAAAAAAAATAAATACCCAAAGAAACAGTGAAACAAACCAAAGAACCAACGAAAGTAATTGGTGCAACGAAATGAAAAATGTTCACGATGTACAACACCCTAGGGTAGTTGACAGTGAAAAAGAAAATGATAAAATTTTGTCTATAACCATCGGTAATTGAAAAAATTACGATACTGTAGACTGCGCAGTCAATATAAAAGATTTAATTAAAATAAATTAAATTATAAAGGTAGCAATAACGTGATTTATAACTTTGAGGATGAAGGTAAAGTTAGTTTATTTAAAATCACGTCAACAATAAAATGATTAAAAAACTTTTTTTAGTTCAGTGAAATATATTAATTAAAAATTCAACTTATCTATTTAATGAAAAAGTAACTATTTTTAAACAGTAAAAAATTCCATACATCTTTTTTTATTTATTAACCGATTTTAAAAAAAAATCGATTTTAAAGAAATCTGATTTTGTTTGGTGTTCAAGACTTTCCTTCTTCAAACGGTTTCGATGAAATTATAGCAGAAATATTTTTTGGTTTACTCTGTAAAGCAATTTCTTGTAATGATCTAGTTGTAAATTCTTCAACAAATGTTAAAAAAGTTTTTTTTTAACAGTAAATTAAACTGTTGACACAAACATACTTATTACTGGATTTTTTTTAAAATTAGGTTATAACCTAATTTTATTCTGATATTCAAAATATATTCCCCAAAAATTAAAGAAAACTTAAAGAAAATCAAGAAAAACTAATTCAAGAAAACTGGAAAAGAGTATTAGGAAAGCGTACGTAATATAGGCTAACCTTTTAATAAGAAAAAAACTGGCAAAGTTATTGAATGTCTTTTCTGAATATTAATACTAAAAATTAAAAGTGAGCCAAAAAAAGAAATATTTATTTTTAGAGACGGGGGATAAATTTAAAGAAAAGTTTTCTATAAAAATATTCATATACAGGTTAACAAATTTACTTAAGTAAACCTTTCTCGAAATCTAAACCCTCTTCAATAAAAGCTAAAATAAGAAAATTTTCAAAAAACTTTCCTGCATCTTAGGTCTGGAGTCTGCAATTTTAAAAAACTTGTAGACATTATAAGATACATTTCAAGATATAGAGTTTTCTCTACATGAAATATAAACATTTAAAAAGAAGAGAGATAGGGAAAAAGAATATAATATGTTATTTATTTTAAAAGTGGGGGTAATTTTTTGAAGAAGATTTTTTTCTGTATATAAAATATATATTAAATATATATATATATATATATATGTATTTTATATATATATTTTTATATAACGGGTTGCTGAAAGTGAATTACACGCCCCTCTAACTATTTATAATTGAGATAACTGGATGCGGTTTTCGGCATTCCTCCTTCTACCGAGGGGCTACTTCAATGAACGTATATGTCACTCTTTTTGATTTTTAGTCATGGGGGTAAGGACAACTCAGAAATTTTAAATGGGACCAATGGTCATTTGAAACATCATCTTAAAGAGCTCGATGAGAAAATAAAAAAGATATAATTAAAACCAAATTTTGATTGCCCGTTCCAAAATGACGGCCAAAAATATGTAGCTCTTTTAAATTGTATATCAGATGAACATTGGTCCCATTTGAAATTTTTCTGCTGTAACCTTCCCTCGCTCCACAATATTCAAAAAGAGTTAAATATTTTTTCATTGAAGTAGCCCGTCGGTACAACAAAGAATGCCTCATCCAGTTACCTCAATTATAAAAAAAAAATGTAAGGAAGGGTTGGATACTTTTCAGCCACGCGGAATATTTAAATTTATGTGTTTAACATATATAGTAAATATATTTACATTTTCAGTAACAAATTTGCCTTAATAAGGTTTATCTAAAATATCTCTAAAGAAAATCGAAAACTGTTTTTTGGGCGATATCCACAACCACCTTAACGAATTTTAAAAACGAAACATGATCAATTCCCCATATATATAGAAATTGAGCTAAATTTGAAGAAAATCGATTCTGTCAATCCTTGAATATCAGGTCTGATGCAATGCGACACAACGAATCTATCAACAATAGGTTTATAGTATTAACTATTCGCAGATTTTATTATCACAGCATTTTTAAAGAACATAACTACCGCAATTCCGGGAATATATACACAGAAGTTCATCGATAAATTATAAAAAAATATTTTAAGTGATTTGTACTTCCTTGTATGAAGTAAAGTAAGTGTTGTGATGACGAAAAAATTCGGTTTTCATATTTCAACGGAAATATCCATTTTGACCACCCCTGAATCCATTTTAACTAGTTTCGGAGTGACGACTGTACGTACATACCTGTGTACGTATCTCGCATAACTCAAAACGATTAGCCGTAGGATGTTAAAATTTTGTTTTTAGGCAGTTGTAACATCCATTTGTGCACCTCCCCTTTGATTGCAATCGACTGAACCTAAATCATCCATAAAAGCTCAAAATCCAAAATTTTGGACTTTTTCTTAACTGCAATAGTAAGCCCTCTGTATTCACAAATACAAAATTTGATTTATTTATTTCTTCCTTGTACGAAGTAAAGAAAGAGAGAATGAAGTACTGTGATCGTGGAATATTACGGTTTTCAGATTTCAACAGAAATATCCATTTTGACCATCCCTGAATCCATTTTGATAGTTTCGGCCTGACGTCTGTAAGTACGTACGTACGTATTTATGTACGTATGTTCGTATGTATCTCGCATAACTGAAAACCAATAACCATAGAATGTTGAAATTTTGGATTTATAACTGTTGTAACATTTAGTTGGACACATCCCTTTTTTGATTGCAATCGACTGAACCAAAAGAGTCTAAACAGCCCAAAATCAAAACAAATTTGGATTTTGTACTTTTGCATAACTGCAGTAATAAGCCCTCATTGAGAGCTTTTCAACGATATATCATAAGTAGTACTTATTTTCATTGGTTCCAGAGTTATAACCAAATAAAAGTTTAATTAATGAAATATTTGGATGATAGAAGGGGAAGGCACATCGAATGGAATCAGACTTCATCTCGTTTTTTTAAATTTAAATATATTGATTTATTGATAATTATTAACCTCAGATTGTAAAAAAAAATAGATAAATAATAACAATTTTAAAAAAATATCACGACTATTAATGAAATAAAATTTTACGTACTTTTCATTTTAAAAAATGTGTATATGTAATTTTGTAGAAGTACAAGGAAATCATGTGGTTTCCACATCAGATTTCTTTTTTTAATTAGGTTATCCTCACCTATTTCTGACGAATACAGTATCCTATTGTCACTAATTTACGTAATATGAATTAATAAAATAATGTTTTTAAATAAATGAAAATATTAATCTCGTTATTAGTTAATTAAATAAATTTATAAAAACAATATAATATTAATTGCATCATAATTATAATCTTTTTTTATATATATATATTTTTTTAAATAATAATTAGATAACTTGTTTACTAGACTTCTAACCAGACTCTTTGTTTAGTAAATATCAACATATTAAAAATAAAAAAAATAAATGACAACGTAAAAACTGATTAGATAGAATTAGATATTACATTTAAATAAAATATTAAACAAATTTATTCCTCAATTTGCCTAAATAATATAAATAAACATTTATTAATAAAAATAATAAAGAATATGACCATTTATATATTTATTAATTAATTTGGCAAAACATAGTGATAAATATTATTATATTGATAAAATATAAAACATTTATTTTAACAATAATTAATGAATAAATTAAAAAAATTATTTTAACTGTATAAGGGTGATGTATCTATGAATATTTCCATTACGTATTTGACATTTAATTGATAAAAGAGTTTTAAAAACATTCCTTATAAGCATCAGTTTTCTTTTATATGTTATTAATATAAATTTCATTATGTAAATTAATAAAAAAATTACATATTTTACTTCTGATCTTGATAAATTAATTAAAATTTGGATAACCTAGTGATAATCTATACAAATTCGACACCAAATTTTATTTATTAATCTCAGTAACATTCTAAAACACTTTCCACAGTGATTTTTATTTTTCTCACTTCGTTACCGTATCAGTTAACTAACATTAAACACCTAATTTCTAAAGCTACAATGCCTAAATCTCATATCAAAACAATGTTAAAGCCTAAGCCAATATTAGTTTTTTTTTATAACTGTTTTTTTAATATATAATCGGTTCCAAGAAGGAACTATAAATAAATAAAATAGCAATAAGCGATTGATGAGGGGTTTCCAATGAATCCCCTCAATAAAACATGCATAGGATATAGTTCATTTGCATAAGTGCAGTTGCACAAATTCACTCTATAAAAAGTCTAAAAGTCCGTAAAATTAACAAAAAAGAAAAAAAACAAAACAAATCAAATAATATTACAAGACAAAGAAAAAAAGAAACATAAAACAATGTGATATAAATATAAGACAATATACCAAGATATCCCATTTGAAATTCCCTATTTTTTTTAAATATATCTCCCAAAATATTACACATATCTACTTGAAACATAAATTAAATTAATGTTTGTGTTATCAAATTATAAAAAAAATCACATCACTTCCATATGTGCCCCACCAGTCACACGAAGAATATTCAGCCGATAGGTGATTTCTTTTCTTTTGCCATATTCGTTGAAGTATTTCTGGTGTGATGATTGTAATGGCATTCCGAACGCTGTCACTCAGCACCTGGATGTTTGCTACGTTTGTCGTATACACCCTGTCTTTGGTATAACCCCAGAAGAAGAAGAAGTCCAGAGAGGTTATGTCTGGCGATCTGGGTAGCCAGGAAATTGAACCACTTCTTCCAATCCACCTACTAGGAATCGTGATATGTTGGATAAGTTTTCATTCCCACAAATTGAGCACAGGAATCCTAACATCCTCTTCCAGCAAGATAGGGCTTCCCCGCACTAGAGGTAAGGTAAAAGCTGGATGATACGTTTCTTGATAGGCTAATTACCAATTAATTGTCACTTTTCTCTTTACTTTTAATGGTGAATAAGAAATGAATTTTGTATCGCGACCGATATGTCAGTCCTGACCGAGATTCAAATCTGGAATCTTCTGGATAAAAAACTGAAACTCCACAATTGTAACACAGAAGTCGGCAGAATATTAATATCCGTAGATATATTTACTCATTCTTCTCATAATACACTTCACAATATCTTCTTTTTTTTAAGTATGAAATTAATAATGAAAAAATGGAATAATATTATTAAATTATTCAGCTTTAAATAAACAACTAAACCACATTTATATCTATAGACTTCTATCGCATCCATATCAACTTCCTGTCGCAAGATATGGTATGTGTTTTTAATACGGTTCGTATCATTAACACACATACACTCCCCCCCCCACATACACACACACACACACACACACACACACACACACACACACACACACACTTTTTTTTCTGTATAATTATACTTAAATTAATATAAATTCTTACGTGTTGATAAAACGTTCGATATCATATATTTATCATGGTTTGATAACACTATCATGGTTTGGGAATATGACACTGATATACAGAGTGATTTGCAAAAACTTTAAACAATTTTCAGCAGATGTTCTGCTGTGAAAATTAAGAAGTAAGTTCATAGAAACGTGACTTCGGAAATGCTTCGTTAGCGAGTGACGGCTAGCGAAATATTTCATCCTGATTTCTGCGTCTTCGGTAAAAATGATGCCAGACTTTAATTCTTTGGGACCCAAATTAAGAAGTAAATTTGGTCGTTTTATAAAAAATCTGTCCTGAAAATTTGAAAAAAATACCTCCCAGATTTAAGTTGATTTAAGAAGATTTAAGTATTTAAGTTGGTTTTGAGAAATCTTTTGTCTTTACCCCCAGACTTTTGTTTTATGTATGTATTTTCAATTAATTCTGCTTTATGTATGCCATAAAATAACTTTGTTAAATGGTAATAATCACTTAAAAGTTTTAAACTAGATTTGTAGAAAATTTGATTCTGAGTAAAAAGATATGGATAAAGTCCACGGAAACTAAACACAAATATTTTGTAATTACCTAAATATTTTGAAAAATTATATTTTGAAATAAATAAATATATTATGAAATATATATTTCGAAATTTATTAAAAACAAATTATATCAAAATGAGGTAGAGTTTAACTAGATGAAACGAAAACGTAATTCAGTACATTGTACGTAGTCCGGGCATTAGTACCAGGGCCAATTTCGTACCATATTTTTGAAGTACGATAAACTCCATCATTTTAATCTACAAAAAGTACATTTACTTCCTGGAGATTTATTTTTTCAATTTTTCAGGTCAGATTTCATAAAAAAATTTAATGTATCCCCTTAATTTGAATCCCAAAAATTACAGTCTGGCTTAATTTTATCGATGGCACAGAAATCAAGGTGAAATATTTCGTCAGTCGACAATCGCTAACGTATCGTTTCCAAACCTGTATTTATATGAACGTTTTTCTTTATTCTAACCAATAGAACATGTCCTGAAAGTTTGTTACATTCTTCGTGAATCACCATGTATATGTATAATCATATACATGTATACGATACATATGTATATGCATATGCATATACATATACATATGTATAATCATGTATATGTATATAATCATATAAAAAATAATTTTCTGTAATATACGAGTATGCTCTAATATTTACTGGCGACCATTTGATTTTATTAATAATACTTGGAATAAGAGAAATTTGTAGGGTTGGAATAGGCGTGGTTATATTTCACTGCGCATAGTTTTAAGGGGTAATTTTCTGGTAGGGGACACTTAATGCTATTGGATACTGTGACGTCTGCGTATTCAGACTGTATCCTCCTACTCCCTTCCAACCCCTTACGCGTTTCTTTCTACCTTCAATCGTTAATGTTATATAACTTGTTCGCTTTTAAGTCTACCCAGAGATTTCAACAGATTTCCATTTTTTAATCATTTTTTACAACTGAATAAATATTTTTTTATATTTAATCTAATGTTTTCATTTTATTCTCCTTTTGGTCGCTGTTTCACCAGTTTTTATTCAATCTCTTATTTTTTGTTCTATTATCAGGTGATATGTTACTGCTATTATTCTTTTTCATTATATTTAATTATAAATAGGTAATTAACTTTGTTCATCTACCCTTGACTCCTACAAAAAAATTAATGTAAAAAAAATACAAATTTGGGACATAAATCATCCTTGACCCAAACAGATGTAGTCAAATATACCCTGAAATAAACAAAAGAAACAAAACAATTTTTTTTTTAATTCTCAAAAAATTAATTTCATTTAGTGTTTTTAAACATTAATTTTCTTTTCTAAACGTTATTTTGAGTTTTCAGAATCAGACATGTACATTCAAAAAAAAATTAAGCCCCCGGAAAGCAAGGACAAACGACGATAAAACCAAACTAATTTTGATAAACTAAACCAATAATTATGTGAAATGTTTATTTCCTACATAACAATGATTGGGTTAATTATTAATAACATTTTATTTTTACCGACTAACCTACCTATTTTATTATATTGTTTTTAAATAATAGAAAACAATTTAAACTTGTTTTTAAGTACATGTATCTAAACTTGAAAAAGAAACAATTTCACAATCAGTTTATTCATAACAATCCTAAAAAAAACCATATTTCTCGAAAAAACATTGCACTATTTAATTACCTAAATCCACACATGTTAATGTCTAGTTAGGTAAATGATGAATAACCCACCGGGTTGGTATAGTGGTGAACGCGTCTTCCCAAATCAGCTGATTTGGAAGTCAAGAGTTCCAGCGTTCAAGTCCTAGAAAAGGCAGTTACTTTTACACGGATCTGAATACTAGATCGTGGATACCGGTGTTCTTTTGTGGTTGGGTTTCAATTGACCACACATCTCAGGAATGGTCGAACTGAGAATGTACAAGACTACACTTCATTTACACTCATAAATATCATGTCATTCATCCTCTGAAGTATTATCTGAACGGTAGTTACCGGAGGTTAAACAGGAAAAAGAAAGAAAAGGTAAATGATGAATAATGGATTTTAAATAATCTATAGATTACTTTACTTAATGAAAATCCATCATAACAAAAAATTAATGAAAAAAAATATATTTTTGAAAAATATGTTTTCATAAATATATTTTGATTTTATTTTCTCTTGGATAATGGATTTTAGTTCGATTTATTTAAAAAATCAGTTAATTTTATATTTCTTAATCTGCGACTCTCATGATTCTAAGAATGATCCTAGAAATCTGAAAAATTTTTATGAATTTATAAATTTTAAAGGTATTTTTCACTTTTTTCAGTGTAAAATTAACGCATATTTCACTATACATATTATAAGATTCACATTTCATGGTTAAATTATGAAATATCTTGTTAAATAACGATAATAATATTTCGAATGATATAAGATACTATAAAACCAACCGCCTGTATTATTTAATTGTGCACTAGAATTTCTGATGAGCGAATGGTTTAAAATTAATCCAAAAATTATTCACATAGGATACAAAAGAGATAACTTAAATTTAAATTACCTAGGATTTGCCGACGACTTAGCTTTATTAGCTAATGGTATCGCAGAAGCCAGAATACAAATAACAAGTATAGAAGAACTTTCGAATAAAATTGGACTTAAAATTTATTACGAAAAGACTAAAAAGATGGATATAGATCCTTTGGTTATTAATTCTGTGAATAATAACGGAAACACAGTAGAACTTGTAGAAAAATTTTAATATCTTGGAGAGATCATTACTTGTAATCGCAATAAAAAACAAAATTGGACTGATAGACTTACTAAATTATTTAAAGTGCTACAAGTAACCAAAAATACTTACGACAAAAAATCGCTCTCGATTAACATTAAAATTAAACATTACAAAACTGTGGTTAAACCGGTAATTACTTACGCGAGCGAGACTTTATTTAGATTAAATCAGAGAAGATAGGACTGAACCTTTGCTTAAAGTTGAACGCAGGATTCTTAGAACCTGCATAAACAAAAAATATAAACACGAAAATCAGTACACATTATTGCCTAATAAATTTCTCTACGAAAACTTGGAATCCTTAATTGATACTATGAAAAAGAAGCGAATTTCTTTTTGTGCACACTTTTTAAGATTACCGCAGGATAGGATTACTAAGAGAATTATCGATCAATTTAGGTCATTAAAAAATCCGCCATTATGAATCAAAGAAATTAAAGAAGACATGCAAGAATTAAATTTGATGAAGATTTATTTAATAAATCCGAAAAATAAAAATTTGTTATTAAAGATCCGAATACCAACTTTAAAGTAAGAAATTTTAATTATACAAAAAGGGTTTATTCAGAAGCGGATCGTAAAGCAAGATCATTAAGAATGACTAAATGTTGGCAGAAAGTAAAAGCTAAGAACTTAAAGGCCAAAAGATCGGGAAAAAAAAAGTTGAATTATTGTAACTAAAGTGATCCTTTGCGGCCTTAAAAGTAAAAAAAAAAAAACCAACCTAAAAAAAATCCCATATTATCATCGATCTTTCAAAATGATATATATTTTTAAAATGTAAATAAGTTTCGTTTGTCACGAATTTTTGTAAAAAAAATTACAAATCCATAAGAATGTTTTTAAAGATATTTAATAAACTTTGATTTTTTTTTCATAGACTTTGTTAAAAAAATTTTCTGAGAATAAAATTTTCCACACATTTTGATAATAAAGTATAAGCATTTATTAGTCAAATAAAGTCATTGTACTTTAAATCTAAAAAAAAATATTTTTCGTCACCGAATATTTCTATTTCACGATGGATATCATGAAAATTACCCAGTAACGTAAAGATTCCAACGCGGGATCATATATATATATATATATATATATATATATATCGGTGAGCTACTACGGTGAAACAAACATGCATACACCCTAAACACATTATACTCCTTTCTGGGCAGTCGTGTAAAAAGAAATTATATTTTTATTGATAAAAGAAAATTTTCGCATAGAAATTGATATATTCATTCATAAATACAAAATTTGATTTATTTGTTACTTCCTTGTAGGAAGTAAAGAAAGAGAGAATGAAGTACTGAGATCGTGGAATATTACGGTTTTCAGATTTCAACAGAAATATCCATTTTGACCAACCCTGAATCCATTTTGATAGTTTCGGCCTGACGTCTGTAAGTACGTACGTACGTATTTATGAACGTATGTTCGTATGTATCTCGCATAACTCAAAAACGATTAGCCGTAGAATGTTGAAATTTTGGATTTATAACTGTTGTAACATTTAGTTGTGCACCTCCCTCTTTTTGATTGCAATCGACTGAACCAAAAGAGTCTAAACAGCCCAAAATGAAAACAAATTTGGATTTTGGACATTTTCTTAACCGCAGTAATAAGCCCTCATTGAGAGCTTTTCAACGATATATCATAAGTAGTACTTATTTTCATTGAATACACTGAATACCAGAATTTAGCCAAATGAAATTTTAATTAACGAAATATTTGGATCATAGAACCTTCCCCTTCTATGATCTCTCATTTTCTGACAGTCACAATTGTTCTGGAATCCGCCTGCTACGTCTACGCACCTAAAACAACGTGAAATGACTGAATTTTTGATAGCGGAAATATTAACGGATAGATTTAAATTTAGTAACAGTCATCATCGTCTAAAATCCGTTTATGCGATGAGTTTATTGATCGAAGAACTGCGAGTAGGTAAAATTTCGTCCATCAGAAGTTAGTAAATCGAATATTGAAAATGAACCTCGAAATGGTCTACCGATTTCTTTGACGGATGAAAAGAATCGAAAAGAAACGGTCGAACTGATTCAAAATGACGCTTCTTATCACACAACAACCCATCGCCATCCAGAAAGGCAAATCCAAAGAACTAGTAGGACGTTATTCCATACTAGCAGGGCTACAGTAAAACCTCTTCGCGGTAAGTCGTATGGATACACTCAAAGAAAAGAACAAATATCAACGAAAGGAATGTTGTGAACTTCTGAAACGTAATATAAAGAAAAAGATGATCTTTTTTTATCAATATTGTGACGAAAGATGAAATTTGGATGCATCGTTACGATCCAGAAGAAAAATGGCAGAGCACAGAATACCGGCTTTATGGCTCGCCACAATAAAAAAATTCAAAATATAACCCTCTGAAAAAAAAAATCTAATGACATTGTTTTAGAATTGCGAACATGTGTAAGCAACTGATCACCTACTAAACCGGGTTGTAAATTCTGTACAATACACTAAGATGAATATTGCTCACTTTAGAAAATAAGTGTTTTGTATTCCACAATTCACGGAGCTGAGAGTTCTGTAACTCTCACCCAGATTATGTTCAGCCACACACAACGCGTATAACCGTGTGTGTAGTTGAAATTGCAACCTTTTCCACACCCTCCATACTCACCAGATTTGGAGCCCTGAAAATTTCACTTGTTTCTGCAACAAGAGAAACAATGAGGTTATTTATTTCATCACAAATAAAATTTATTTTTAAGTTATATTTCTTTCATTTGAGTATCTCTTTTCATTTGCCAGTTATGATCGTAAGTGCATTACATTTCAGTCAATACTCGTATTTTGAAAAACTGATGCTTTTCGAAGATTTATTATTTGATATCGCATTTTACAGTTATAAATAATTTTTGTTTTCTGCTTACTGAAAATTATATTTAAATTCCATTTTTTTATTCCAATTATTGCGTATTCAGTGTCATTTACGTTATTCATTTGCATTATTTATGCTTATTTCATAAAAATCGGTACAACCGTTTTAAGATAAAAAACATTTGTAATTGTTTTATAGTCTCATTATTTTTTTTTACATTTAATTTATTTTAAATAATATTTTCTTATAAAGTTTTACAACATTTAGTTTTAATATAAATTTTTAAATACTTCTATACAATTTAAGAAAGCCAATATTGTATTACATGAGAGGATTATTAATAGAAGTGAAATTACTCATATAGATAAGATTTTATCATATTTATAGCAACTAATAAAATTAAAGTTATCTAACAGCCAAACTTAAAAAAATATTGACCTGCAGATATCAGTGAATAAACTGGTCAAGTTAATTTTTATACTCATATATCGTTTTAAATTTAGCCTCTTTTAAATAAATATTATTTTTATAATAATTATTTTTATAAAAAACATAACTGTGCAAAATACCAACTGATATAACTAAGACCAGTTGACAAATTGATCGTGACCCTGAAATTTAAAAAATTTCTCTGTATATTAGTTACTCAGTATTTTATTTCCTTGTTTATTTTTATCATAATGTAACACAAATAATAAATATAGAAAGTCTATTTAACTTTTTGGTGGTTAAAAATTCCTATCTATTTTAGAATCTACAATAAAAAATCTGTGATAAATACATAACATTGTGACAATCTGTGATAAATCTGTAATACAGTCTTTGATAAATACGTAACAATAACAAAGATACTGGAAAAGCGAATTTTTATATAAGCAGCATACAAATAGGTATTTCATATTAACTAAATATCTCATTTCAGACTTATATATAGTTAAAATGTTAAAATATTATTTTATAAAACAAGTATATATTTAACGCTACATGTTTAATTAGTGTAACTAATACGTTAAGGAAGAAAAAGGTTACAATCTACATAAACATATAATTTACAAAAAAGTATGTTGACCTATGAAACTGGCCCCGAGGAGAATGAATATAGAAGTGCATTAAACTAGTCCGACTAATGAAATAAAAACTATTTGTTAATATTGTAATATGTTAAAAAATTGAAAATATTTCGATTAAAACTGCTAGACTTTTCTTTCCTTTTGTCTGACAATAACTTCCTTAAGTCTTTTGTCATCCCAAATTAAGAAATACTGTCCAATTTAACAATCATTGTTTTTTTATTAACTATTTATCGAAAATTTATTTAAAATACGGATGAAACCGAAAACAATGTTTTACATAAATATATAAACATATCTTCTTGTACATCAAGTCGAAAGTTTGTTTGTCTGTCTCTTTGTCGCGTGATGTTCTCGCATCGCGCTAGAACCAACCGACCGATTGCTTTCAAATTTACAGGATACGTACGAGTTATTCCAAGGAAATTTTTTAGCCATAAATCAAGGCCATAGTCCCTTTGCGAGTTATATTGTGTATTAAATATATTCATTAAAGAAGAAAAAAATTAATAATTAAAAACTAAATTAATTTCTCTCACCATGGCAACAGAACTAAGTTGTGAAGTTTTTCTCGTCGAAGGTCTGTGCACTTTAGTAAGCATAGTTACTGCTAGTCTATCTTTTCTAATTTAGTTTCTACAAAGCCGGAATACTTTAATTGTTGTTTATTTGTATTATTCGCCCAACCATGATGATAACAATCACTGCGAGAGTCCAGGCAAGACGGGTTGGCTAGCCAGACCGGCTAGACGGGAATAGGGAGCGAAACGAACTCTGCGGTAGTCTAGAGAGCGGATCCACCTACCTAGTCCGTAATGGCGAGCAAAGCGAGCCCCGACCAGCTAGTATATATATATATATATATATATATATATATATACTAGCTGTAATAGAAATTAAGGAAACACCAAAAGTTCCTACCTCGAAATAATGAATTGTTTTTTGTGTGAAACCTACACACCCCAAGCCACCCAGGAAATTTCTCATTTCAAAATGTTAACGGAGGAACTAAGGCCTCACGTTATCAAACAAGATCTTAATTTACAAGACTATCCTGCGCCCAATCTGGACGTACGGTGTGGAATTGTGGGGAACGGCTAGTACTAGTAATGTGGAAATTATACAACGATTTCAGAACAAAGTAGCGAGAGTAATTTCTGAAGCTCCGTGGTTTACCCGGAATGATGAGATTCAGGATTGTCTGGAGCTCCCATCGGTTCGTGAGATTGCACGATAGCGCAATGTCAAATGCCTGCAGAGGTTTGAGAATCATGTAATCCACTTTGCAATTAATCTACTCAATAACAGCAGAGACGTCCGATGGTTGAAACGAACCCATGTACTCGACTGTGGGTCTGCGTAACAGTTTGGAATCTAACAACGTCAAGTTTAGTGGTGTCGTATCTAATTTCTTGTTACTTCTCTTTCTTTTTCTTTTTTCTTTTTTATTTGTTATTAATGTTTGTTTTGTGGACTATATGGTGCTAAAATTAATGGTTTGTGATTTATGACTGAGCTTGAAATTTCATATTTGACTTTAAGTTTGCTTACATCTGTTTATTGTGTACTGTTTATTTTGGGGATTCCTTCTTATCACGTGCTTTTGTCAGGAAACTTACTTATGGCTCCACAGGAGAGCCAATTTTAATTATATAATTATTGTTATTGAGCAAAAAAAAAAAAAAATATCTTCTTTTGAATCCCATGGGATTCAGTTAAAGTCAGAAAGTTTAACTGAAAAGAGTAAGGTTGTGACAGGTTGTTTTAATGTAGTCGAGTTGGAGATCGCATAGTGAGTACACATGCCGTTTTACGCTCCGCGTTTTTAAGCTTTTTTCTTAGTTTTTTGGCTAAATTAAAGGAACAGTATATCAGGATTTAAAGAGTTAACGATAACGGACAAGATTACAAAGTTTAACGATTTTTGGTTGCGAACTTATTTTGTTATTTAGTTTTTTCTAATGTAATACTTTTTCAGTGAAGTGAATAAGTTTCCGATAAATAATAAGTTTTCAGAGTATTTTTTGGTCATAAGTGTTTGTTCTAATTAGTTTTTATAGTGACAAGGTTGGACAAGGACTAAGAGTAAGTAAAACTTACATTTTTAAAGTATTAAAACATTGAGGTTATATAAGTATTACAATTATAAGAGAAAAATTTAAGTTTAACTGACAAGTGTATACTTGTCAGCTACGTCATACATTAAGTGGTAAACAAACACTAAGAAATTTTTCGCAGTAAAGTTCGTAGTGAAATATTTTCTAAGTCCAGCGAGGATTTAATAGGGGCTTCCATCTTTTCCTTATAACTTCCTACCAGATTATCCTATTTCCAAAATTACTTCAGATCTATCCGAACAGACCTTTTCCTAACCCCTGACCCCCCCAAAAAAGAATACTTTTGTATACATTTTCTGACATAATTTTGCCTTCCCCCAAAACATTTTTGGCCCCTCCATTTTTGGAGCCCCCATTTTTTCTGTGTGGGTACTCGTTCCTATAGCAACTTGAAATAATAAATAAGTTTCAATGATTTTTCAAATGGGTTATTTAAAATTTTCAACTGAGTTTTCAATAATTTTTTAGCAAGTTTTTCCAGATTTTCACTAAAGTAAGTCATCAATCAGCTGAGACGTTTAGTGAAATTTTTCATTTTTTTCTGTTCTATCCTAATCTTTTAATGTTATTATAATTATTACCGTCTACATAATCAGTTAATTGTTTCAATAAACTTTTTTTACATTTTTTTCATTCTACACTCATCACCAAATTAACTAAATCTTGATGTCTTAATTCAAAACCTACCAATCATGTTCGTATATTTACAAAATTTTTTTTACAAATTTCTTTCGTTCCTCACTTATGAGTTTTTAATATTTAATTAATCCAACTAATTTTCAATATCCTCTTGTAACACATTTTTTTAAGGTCTCTTTTCTTTTGCTTTCAATTTTACATGTGTCTATGTTTTACATCTATAAAGGACTGCAATTAATATATTCCAAAAATATTTTTTTTTTATTCTCTTTAAAATTTTCAATTTGTTTTTTTTATATTTTCAATACTTTGTCCATCGTTTATAATTTCATTATTAAATTTCCTTTCAATTCCTGCATTGGTTCTTCTACGTACAATTTGAAAAGAAATATAGCATTTATTTAAATCACTCCTTTCTAAATCATATCTCGGCATTTCTTTACCTTCTACTCTTATAACTCCTACCTGATTTTTATACAGATTATAAATAAAGATTATTTTTAAGGTATTATAAATAAAAAATGAAATAATTAATCGAAGCCATTCGAGAATCGAGATTGCCGATATAGTCTCAATATACATATATATATATATATATATATATATATATATATATATATATATGCAAATTTACAAAACAGTTTTTTTTAATGTATTTAAATAGCGATTAATTAAGAAAAAATTAAAAATATAGGCTAACATAAAAAATTAGCATTTTTTATTACGTAATTAGCAGTAAAATCTAACTTAATTCTTGCATATAAAGTTTCTCTTGCGATAACATAATGACATACATGATAATACTTTAATTTAAGCAGAGAACTATAATTTATTAAAGAGTTATTATTTTCAAAAGTTAATGGAAATAAATAAACCTGATACATAAATAATAAAATTATGTCGATACTAGATAACACATAAAGATTAGCATTTGATTGCTTATTACAGATTCATCTCAGCTACTATCGCATTTAATTCAATGTACTTGATTTTACAACAAGGTTGTTAGTTGTATAACGTAATATGGAGACTTATTTCAGTTTATTTTTTTAATCCATTTTATTATCTGTACCTACGCTGAATTTATTTCCGTAAAAGTGGGTGGTAAAAATAAATACTCTAAGCGTTTTATACCTATTCGATTTGTTTTATTGCAAATTCAAGATTGTTACCGTCATTAAATCGTTATTTTTATATGCTACATATTAAAATAATACAATAAATAAATAAGTTAAAAAAAAAAAAATGATAAGTATCACGATTACATTTTTTTTTAGTACAACCTTAATCATCTATCAGCATAGATGGATGGTGTCCTTCTTCGCCAAAGTTGCTTCATCGATCTCGAAGGCAAAGTAGATATAATAATGAAATTTATTAAATTTATATATCTTGAGGTAAAATATAATTTAAGTCAGAAAAAGATTTTAATACGTTAAAATTCCAGTTTTTATAGTTTCTTTTCTTCAATCACTGGACTGGTTTTATGCAGCTCTCCAAGATTTCCTATCTAGTGCTATTCGTTTCATTTCGGTATACCCCCTACACCCTACATCCCTAACAATTTGTTTTACATATTCCAAACGTTGCCTGCCTGCGCAATTTTTTCCTTCTACCTGGCCCTCTAATATTAAAGCGACTATTCCAGGATGTCTTAATATGTGACCTATAAGTCTGTCTCTTCTTTTAATTATATTTTTCCAGATGATTCTTTCTTCATCAATTTGCCGCAACACCTCTTCATTTGTCACTTTATCCACCCATCTGATTTTTAACATTCTCCTATAGTACCACATTTCAAAAGCTTCTAATCTTTTCTTCTCGGGTACTCCGATCGTCCAAGTTTCACATCCATATAAAGCGACGCTCCAAACATATACTTTCAAAAATCTTTTCCTGACATTTAAATTAATTTTTGATGTAATTCAATTATATTTCTGACTGAAAGCTCGTTTCGCCTGTGCTATTCGGCATTTTATATCGCTCCTGCTTCGTCCATCTTTAGTAATTCTACTTCCCAAATAACAAAATTCTTCTATCTCCTTAATCTTTTCTGTTTCTATTTTCACATTTAGTGGTCCATCTTCATTATTTTTATTACATTTCATTACTTTCGTTTTGTTCTTGTTTATTTTCATACGGTATTTCTTGCGTAAGACTTCATCCATGTCGTTCATTGTTTCTTCTAAATTCTTTTTGCTCTCAGCTAGAATTACTTCATCTTCAGGTAACATCTTTATCTTTTTACCTTGTACTGTTACTCCGGATCTAAATTGTTCTTTAACATCATTAACCATTAGTTCTATGTAAAGATTAAAAAGTAACGGTGATAGGGAAACTAACACTTCTACTCTCCTCTCAATTGTTCTGTACAGAATTCTAGTTAAGATTTTGTAATGCATGGCTAGTTAAGCTAATTTTTCTGTATTCACATTTATCTGTTCCTGCTTTCTTTGATATCATGACTAATCACTTTTTTTGAAGTCTGGCGGAACTTCCCCTTTTTCATATATATTACACACCAGTTTTTATAATATATATAACATGTTTCTTATGTGTCACTTAGTGTCTAGTACCGAATCTCCGTACCTCCTCTCGAACTGATGGCAATCCCAGATAACCGTGTATTTCAGTGTTTTACGCAAACCACGGCACTTATTTTATCCTTCTTTAAAGTATGTTCTGGAATCGCTGTACGACTTCGATGTTACTCACACTTGTCGTACCCCACAGCTGGATTCTGTAGGTGCACATCTGTTTCTGGACCGCTGAGTACAACAACTGCTTGTTAGATAATGACAGTTGCGACTCCGTGCCTAGACCCCCAGTAAGTCTCTCTGAACGTAACATGCGTGGACTTTGCCTGCTTAATCTTCATCTTCCATTTAGCTAGGCATTCATATTTTAAATCAAATGCATTTTGTAGTTGGAGTGCAGCTGTAGTTTTGTGTGCCATCATCCAGGCCAGATTTTATATCTTATTTAAATTAACGAAATTTTAAACAGTGTTTCATAGTTTGACTTTTATGAATGCTGATGATAATGTACTATTAATTGAACACAAAATTATTCACGTAACAGAATCATTACTGAAGAAAGATTTTAACAATTGTTTTTCTTCCTTGTACGAAGTATAGGAAGTATTGTGATCGAGAAAAATTTCGGTTTTCAGATTTCAACGGAAATATCCATTTTGACCATCCCGCATAACTCAAAAACGATTAACCATTCGATGTTGAAATTTTGTAACATCCACTTGTGCACCTCCACTTTTGATTGAAATCGACTGAACAAAAAGTGTCCAAAAAAGCCCACAATCCAACAAATTTGGATTTTGGATTTTTGCTATTTAAATCACGGTATTAAATTAAAAAAAAGTTAAATAAAATATATGTATATGAAGTCAGATTCGAACCGATGTGTACATGGTTACGGATCCGACTCATTCTCACTTACACCATTTAATTACTTGAGCGATGTGATACAAAATTAATATATAAACTAATATAAAATGCTGATACGGACACCACAAAAAAATATGATGCAATGTGGTGTCTACCAGAATGTAGACATTCACAATGAAGATACACAATGAATTGTGTATCTATCTGTCCACTTTATTATGTAATTTAATAGTCGCACAAGGAAGTCATGTGGTGTCCGCATCAGGTTTTATGATATGGTTTCACGGTAACTTACTCTTAATAAAAAAAAAAATTATCATACATTTCAAAACATGTCATATGAAATCTGATTCCTTTCCGATATTAACTGTGCGCAATTGCAATTGTCTCTTCAGACTCAGTACTAATAATAATGTGCCACATACAAGTAACAGACTGTAACAACCGACGAGATTAAATACCTGGGTGTGATAGTTGGCAATAAAGTGAAATGAATTGACAAAAAAATCCTCAATTGTAAAATTACAGTTTTTCTGAATAGCCCTAGCGGAGAATTTTATACTCGTAAAATTTGGTGTGAAATTATGGAGTTTGGCAGCTTACTCGAATTTAAAAATTATACCTTAACTTCAAAAAGAGTACTTAATGAGGTTCCAGGCTCTTTGTCTAACGACCAAAATTAAAATTTTGGTAACCATTGTAATACGATGAGCCTTCTAGGTTTTAATTTTCTCTCACTTTATAAATTATTTTTCCAAAATTATGAATACCTAACAACATGCACGTTGCGACACAATAGATTCTACACGGTACGAAATCATTTTTATTTACGTGATAAAAAACTTAAATCCCCACCATTTACAATAAATAAATTCTTTATTAGGGGGAATTTCTTAATTATTATTACTTTCTTGTTCGAAGTAAAAGAAGTATTGTGATGACGAAAAATTTCGGTTTTCAAATTTTAACAGAAATATCCATTTTGATCATCCCTGAAACCATTTCGATTAGTTTTGGCGTGACGTCTGAACGTAAGTATGTATCTCTCGTAACTCAAAAACGATTAGTCGTAGGATGTTGAAATTTTGGATTTAGGACTGTTGTAACATCTAGTTGTGCATCACCTCTTTGGATTGCAATCGACTGGACCAAAAGTGCCCAAAAAAGCCTAAAATCAAAGAAATCTGGATTTTGGATCTTTTCTTAACTACAGTAATAAGCCCTCATTGAGAGGGTTTCAAAAATATATCATAAGTGGTACCTTATTTTCAGTGGTTCCAGACTTATATCCAAATAAATTTTTAATTAATTAAATATTTGGATCTTAGAAGGGGAAGACACATCGGTTCAAATCAGACTTCATTTCCTTTTTTTTTACTTTTTTTTAATTTTAATATATTGATTAATTAATAAATCAATATATTCAAATTAAAAAAATAATTTTAAAAAAAATATGTATATGAAGTCGGGTTCAAACCGATGTGTGCATGGTTACAGATCCGACATGTTCTCACTTACACCACATAACTATTTGAACGACGTGAAACAAAATTAATATATAAACTAAGATAATATGTTGATACGGACACCACAAAAAAATGAAATACAATGTAGTGTCCACCACAGTACTATTGTGTAACTGTTCACTTTATTAAAGAATTGGAGGACCGTATCTCACTTTCAAATGAAATAAGTTTAAATGAAGTGCAGCAAAAAATGTGTATATTTAATAGGCGTACAAGTCATGTGGTGACTACGTAAGATTTTTTACTTTTATTATAAAATGTTTAATACTCTATGTAATTGTTATTATTTATATTTTGTGTATAATAAAATGTAATTTTTAATCTGCAAGTACAACCTTATTTAAATGTAGCGTTTATTAATAATTATCGTTATTTACAATTACTTACACGTATTTTAATAAAATCTGTTTAAATTTTAAAATTAGTTGATTTTTTTTTAAATTAATTTTTATTTATTTTTTTCTTACTATGTGATATCACCTTAATCATATAAATTAAATATTTAATAATATTTTAAGTATTATTTAAGGATGTAATTATGTTTTTTGTATTGTACTTTGTGTATAATTTATGTTCAATAACATGTTAATACGGTAACCTACTGATGAAACTTATGTCTTAGCGGACCCAACATTGTACAACTTATGAAAATCAATAAATAATAATAATTATTATTATTACAAAACAAACTTGCAGGTAATCATTAACGGCCTAAGACACGTACTACAAATCGGTTACAAATGACATAACGTTAGTAATAATTAACTTAGTAAATTAAAGAAATGTTTTACCAATACCTATAAATATTTTATTAATTCGTTTGTAATAATATAGATTTACATATAAACACTGCTAATATTATAATCAAAAGATTACGTTAATTTTACTGCTAATTCTAGATTAAGAATCTATAACATATGTTTCATATATTTAAAAAAATATTAACGTTTGAGAAAGCAGTAATGCATAGTTCCCAAGCACCGTAATAAAACTCTGGTAAGCTAAAATGAAATTGGAAAAAAAATAATGAATATAAGTGGTTCGGAAAACTTCTATAGGTTTAGCAGTACCGTAAACCTCTGTAAGAGTTACAGATAGGATCCATAACGAAATATCACATAAGGAAATCACAACGCCTTAAGTCAGCGCCTGAAATCCAAATTCGGCCTCTCTATCCAATTTTGTTTCTACTGCATCCAATTCCAGTGAACTAATCAAAATACCGCTACCTCTCTTTAGAAATTAGAATCTCTTCTGTTTTGACTACTAGGCATCGCCTCGTATTAATTCTTTATGACCAAGAAGCCATCGTTAAGGATTTTTTCATTTCTTCTTAAATAATACACGCCCGTAATATCTGCAATCTATAATGCAAATATATAATGTTATTATTATTTAAAATTGTAAGGATCATTTTTGAGTACCCGTATTTTAAATGGTTATAACTACTATTAATACTGCGAAGTATTTTAAAGAAACCTTTTACTGAAAAAAAAAATAAAGAAAGAATCTGATGTGGACACCTCATGACTTCCTTGTTTAAATTACATATACACATTTTTTTTTTAAATGAAAAGTACATAAAATTTTATTTCATTAATAAATTCTGATATTTTTTCATATAATTTTTATCGTTATTATTAAATTATTATTCATTGCAAATTTTTTTTACAATCAGAGGTTAATAATTATTAATAAATAAATATATTTAAATTAAAAAAAAAATGTTAAAGTAGCTGAAATTGGATTCGAACCGACGTGTCTTTCCTTTATAAGAACAAAACATTTCATTAATTAAAATTCTATTGGGCTATAACTCTGAAACCAATGAAAACTGGTTACCACTTATGATATATCGCTCTAAATGAGTGCTTATTACTGCAGTTATGAAAGAGTCCAAAATAGAATTTTTTTTAGATTTTGGACTTTTTCGGACTCTTTGGGTCCAGTAGATTGCAATCAAAAGGAGAGATGCACAATTAGATGTTACAAAATTCCTGGATCCAAAATTTCAATATCCTACGGCTAATCGTTTTTGAGTTATGCGAGATACATACGTACGTACAGACGTCACGCCGAAAATAGTCAAAATGGATTCAAGGATGTTCAAAATGGATATTTCCGTTGAAACCTGAAAACTGAAATTTTTCGTTATCAAACATCCTTTACTTCGTACAAGGAAGTAAAAACGTTCGTTAATGTCTGTCCTTAAAGAAACATTTTGACGTAAATCTTAATCAAGTATATATTACTTGATTCATATTAGTCTTTAAAAATATGAATTTCAGTTACTTTAAATACTACTGATTTTCTTCTTAAGGTAACATTCTTACCCCCGTAGCGGATAACACCCACCTTGTGAGGATCCCGGTCGCCACACCACCCCCTCTGTTCATAGTCCTGATGGGTTTACCGGAAGTCATCATTTAAACCCACTAAACTTGATAACACAACTCCGGTCATCAGTTTGGACTCGGCCAGGATGCCACCGATGCAAATGCCTCGGCAGACATTTTCATCAGTATAACACAACCTACTATCGCCTTCGTATGGCCACTTCCAACCACGATCACCTACCACAACTTATGACCCTCAAATTAACCGATTCGCGGAAGCGCAATCCCCGTGCCTTCCTCTAACACCGAAGTTTTCATGTTATAAGCTGAAAGAAAACTTTCAAATTTATACTAATGAATGTGATTGGAAAGAACGAGAACAACTCTCTTTCACTCCTACGCTGTTATTCGCCGAACCATTATTTATAGATAAAATACGCATTAGTTCAATATATCATGACGATAAAATATTATTAATAAATTCTTTGAATTGTCATTTTTACGATTTTTTTCTGTTTGCAATGGTACTAATCTATAAAATAATATATCAAAAAGAGAAAAATATATTAATGTAAATACAAGTGGAATGAATTTTACTTGGTATATTTCCAGCGTAAAGGATTGTATATAATGGAAATTATAAATTGTAATTAAAAATTTAATCTGATATTAATAACGTTGCCAAAGTTGTAAATTAGTAATACAACACAGATGTAAAACGGGTAAAATTTATTTTGTACAGCATTCTGCACGATGTATATTTTATGTGTAATAGATTATTTTTCTAAATTGTCATTGACAAGACGTACTTTCAGTTTTTTATAACAACAAAATTTAAAATAAATTCTATAGTAAATAGGTTTAATTAAACTATGACATCAAAATGAGTTCTTTAACATACAAATTTATTTATACTGGTTATAGAAAAAAGATTGTATATATATGTAAAATAAATAAAAAACCAATATTATATATATATATCACAACAGAAAATAACTATAAAATAGAGTTGTTAGATGAAACGTGATGATACGAAATGGAAATAAACAGAAAAGACTGCCTAACCTAGTCAGTTTCAGTTACAAAAGGTGGACATTTACGACTTGCATATAGTTCGTTATATTGTGTAGACATGCAGTTTACGCGATTGACATATGTCTTTTTCAACTTAACTTATATCATTTGAATATAACCCTGGTATATGTTTGTTTAACAACAAAAACGTGATAACACACACACACACACACATATATATATATATATTGAATTAGGATGGAATATCTTTTTTAATCATCAAAAAGATTTTGCTTCTAAATTACCTCATATAACTTAAATAAGTTAATATCTATCAACATATGAACTGTAATTGGTTAAGTATTACGGTAAAAAAAAAAAAAACTGGTACATTGTATGGTAAAATTAGCTATCAATTAATCATTTATACGTAAAATTGTAGTTTAAAAACAAAATTAGTAATGAATTACGATATATATTTTTTAATTAGATTAAATAGAATATTTAAAAATAGAATAAAAAATAATAATGAAAAATGGAAGAGCATTTAACTGACATTTAGCCTTCAATTATCAGTTTGGTGTATGATAAATTTTGGGTTAATTAATATAATAATTTTTTAATCATGTTTACTTTAATAATTATATAAATTATACTACAACACTAATTTTTTTATATATAAATAGATTATACAAAAGTAATTAAAAAAAATTATCCATTACTCTTGATCAACAATAATTTTAATGTTTATATTATTTTTGAAAAAAAAAATTAAGAGGAAAATCTATATCTAAGGTTACTTCATTAAATAATTATTGAATAAACAATTTAAAAAAATCTGACAAGGTTGTTACACTTTCCTAGCACTGGTTATTTTTTATTCCTATAGAGTAGAAAATGATACATGAACAAACTTTAAAACTTCAAAAAATCAATATTATTATTCTTTATCTGTTTCTCCTACACCAAAAGTAACCTACAAGAAAATATTTTTGATCTGTCTACGTTTTCTATGTTAAATGAAGACACTAAAAGACGGTTTACTGAAAAATGTACAACCAATAGAAAGTTATCTAAGATTTATTTTTTAGAAGTGGGGGTGAATTATGATGAAATTTTATTGTTAAAAGTTTAATAAACCAAAAAGTAAAAAAACCAGAAAAAATATTAAAAAATTCCAAAAAATCGATATTTATAAAGTTTAATTATTGAAAACTCCCAATAAAGCCCTCAAAGTAATTTTTGGTCGTTTTCATTGTTACTATGTTTAGGAAGAGAAATAAAAAGAATTCAGTTAGAAAGTAATCAATAAATAAAAAGATATTTTTTTTTTATTCTGAGGGAAGGGGGAGAATTTGGATGGCAAACCTTTTCAAAAGAAAGGAAAATAATACGAACGCAAGTTCTGAGCTTGCCGGACTCCGTGGCGCGAGTGGTAGCATCTCAGCCTTTCATCCGGAGGTCCCGGGTTCGAATCCCGGTCAGGCATGGCATTCTCACACACGCCAGAAACCCCAATTCTTCATCTCATCCTCTGAAACAATACCTAGCGATGGTCGCGGAGGTTAAACAAAGAAAAAGAAAAAAGTACTGAGCTTAATATAAAGTGGGGTTATGTTTGAAAAACTTTAAGAAAATCGACCCCATAGAAAATATCTACCCCGCCCCATAGAAATACTAATCATCCAAACAAATTGCTCCATATACACAACTCTCTGCACAAAGTTTTATCGAAATCATTCAGCTTCAAACATGCAAACACATTTACTTACGTACGTTACCCCTCTCCACTCTTTTTAGTTTTTTGGGGTCCCTGGGTCATGAAACGTCGAGAAGTACAAAAAAAACTGTTACGCCATTCTTCTTGCAGCGTATCTCTAGAGCTATGATGTCAGGAAAGTAAAACCTATTCAAAGAATGCAATTAATCTAACATAACGAGCGAATGATGAAAGTAATATAGTGGTTAATTTACAAATAGAAAAAATGAATCATTTATAATCTGCAATTTTGCATTAATTTTATACTTTCTTTGTGTTAATAGTGTTTTAATACAGTTCTTTTCTACGACGTTTAGGGTAGTGTTTTGGTTTTAATAAAGATCAAATTTCCTAAACTTTTTTTTTAAAGGCAAAACTTATTTCTAATAACCTATTCTCAGAGAAAAAAAAATGATATATATATACATACATCTTTTTTACTTCCTTGAACGAAGTAAAGGAAGTATTGTGATCGTGAAAAATTTCGGTTTTCAGATTTCAACGGAAATATCCATTTTGACCATCCCTGAATCTACTTTGACTAGTTTCGGCGTGATGTCGTACGTATGTATGTACGTATCTCACATAACTCAAAACGATTAGCCGTAGGATGTTGAAATTTTGGATTTAGGACTGTTGTAACATCTATTTGTGCACTTCCCATTTTGATTGCAATCGACTGAACCAAAAGTATCCAAAATAGCTCAAAATCCAAAAACATTTGGAATTTGAACTTTTTCTTAAGTGCATTTATAAGCCCTCATTGAGAGCTTTTCAACAATAAGTGGTAGTCATTTCCATTGGTTCCAGAGTTATAGCCAAATAAAAGTTTAATTAATGAAATATTTGGATCAAAGAAGGGTACATCCATTTAAATCAGACTTCTACTCGTTTTTTACTTTTTTTTTTAATTTAAATATATTGATTTATTGATAATTATTAACCTCCAATTGAATAAAAAATTACGATAAATAATAACTCAATAATAACAATATAAAAAAATGAAAAAATATCAGAAATTATTGATGAAATAAAAAATTATGTACTTTTCATTTTTTTTAAATGTGTATATGTAATTAAATAGGCTGCAAGGAAGTCATGTGTTGTTTACAGCAGATTTTTTTGTCTTTATACTTTTATTTATAGTCGCATTAACATCTAAGGTCATAGCGACTTATCAGTTTAATGCAACTGTAGCGGTAAATGTGTAGTTATGAACAAATTCAGACCGACCATGCCTGTGACGTACAGTTAATTGAAACCCAACCACTAAAGAACACCGGTATTCACGATCTAGAATTCAAATTCAAATAAATCCTATTTTTAATGTGTTTTTTTGAAAAATTAAAATAATATTCCATAAACAATGCATTCTAATCATTGATTTAAATCAAATTACCCCAATATTTTCTCAGCCGTATAAAAAATACGATATCAATTTTCTCAAATTGCCATTAATGTACTCTACTAAGTTTATGACACTTGCCAAGGCTTCTGTCGTAACTTACTTCGCACTTGTGCATTAATGGCTATCATTATATAGGCCCGTTGCATAACGTACTATTAATGTACAAAAAAAAAATTAAATATTTCTTATAATTTCTTTTACCTGTTTAAATTTTATCCGAAATTAACATTATGTTAATAATAAATGGCTTTGCGTTTGTCTACACATTATTGTTTTCAACACATCTAAAAATATGTAAATTAGGATATCCCTTTTATTATTAGTAAAAAAAAAAAAAAACACAGTATAGTAGTATTTATTATCTCGATTATGCTTTATTTTCGGAAGATTAATAATTTTTCTTTTGTAAATCGCATACTTCTAGTGTAGATAATATGGACATAGACGTAGAAGTTTGATATCCTATTATGAAAATCTTTTCTTTTTTCTCAATAACAATTATAATTACAATCGGCTCTCCTGCGGAGCCATAAGTAAGTTTCATGACAAAAGCACGTGATAAGAAGGTCCTTAAGGAACCCCCAAAATAAATAGTACACAATAAACAGATGTAAGCAAACTTAAAGTCAAACATGAAATTTCAAGCTCATAAATCACAAACCAATAATTTCAGCACCATATAGTCCACAAAACAAACATTAATAGAAATCTTAAATGTTATAAATCAAAACGATTATAAAAAAAATTATGATTAAATTATAGAATAGTTTATTTCTTCATGTTTTTTTCAGTACCATTTTAAAATATTTTTCTAAATAATTTTCAGTGCTTCAATTTCTAAATTATCTAATTATAAGTACGACATAATTAAAATTAATGGAAAACTACAACTGTATTTTCCTAGAAAATGCTCTTTCTTATTTCTTTTTTATAAGTCTTGATAGCACCTGGTGTATAAAATATTTTGTTGGTAAAATAGTCCACTAATCAGATTTCCGGATGAAGATAGTCAACATAAGGTTCTTGAGGAGAGAGAGAAAAGTTTGTAACATGATCTTTTAAAAAGATGACTTTGGTTAGTGGATCTAATACTAATAAGATATTCAGACAAATTTGAGTTAATCTGGTAAAAGAAGAATGTATAGAAACAGAACTGTATAAAAAGCCAAAGATTTGAATTTATAAAACTGATAACTGAATACGTAGAGTAGTCATTATTTATAGTATAGTGATTACTTGGAGGTTTAAAGATTAGAACAGAACACAAATGAATGAACTGTAGCTTCGAAGTAGTCAATGACTGATAACTCAAAAAAAATAATATCTATTTAAATTAATATTTTAGAGAAAACGCAATAACTTTGAAAAACCAAAGTATTTTTCAATATCTAAGACACATTTCGACTACTAAACGATTATAATCAATAGAGTAGATGTATGTATATATATATATATATATATATATATGTATTATGTATGTAATAATGTAAACGAACACCTACATGCTGGAAACATATTTTGCAAACGGTTCTTTAACAAACTAATTTATTTCAAAAACAATTTTTGTCTACCAATCGAAATTTTATTTTCTTCAAATAAATATCTTTTAGCGTCCGTAATACCAATCGTTCAGGACAAGTTTTATTAAGTCAGTTGATTTGCAGTTGGACAATTGCAAGGGTTATAAACAATCGTATAAAAAAATATATTATTTTGTCACTTGTGTCTTTTGTTTCACCTCTGGCGAAATTTACTAAAAAAAAATTAACAAATATACATTTAAAATGAGCTTTTATTTGGTAAAGTAAAGAAATGATATATCACTTTTAAATGTTATATTTATAAAAAAAATATTACTCTTTTCAGAGACTTTTATTAACAAATAAAACAAAAATAAATAAAAATTAGATTAAAAAAAGGTAATGTCTATCACAAAAGGATTGATTAAAGGAACTAATAATTTTTAATGCTATTTGTAGTTGTAAAAGATAACAGAATTTTAAATTGATATATATATGCTATAGCATTACAACAATCAGCAATATTTATCGTCTGTTTAAAACCAAATAAGTGCTAAAAAAAATAAAATAAAACCGCAAGAAATTTCAAATGACTGAAAAGGAAGGAATTTAAAAACAGCACTTGACCTACTTAATAATGTTAACAGATATAAATTTATAATAAAAACAATAAACAGTCCTTGGGGTAATTTATCACGAAATGGTTAAAAAATTAGCTCAATAAACATATAAATCTATTTTTGGAGTGCTTGTATTATTTATAAATAGGCGTATAAAATATAAAATAACAATAATAACTTAATATAAATAATAGTAATTTTGGTAATAGCGATTTTATATAATTATTTAAAATAATAGTAGGAATAATAAGGGTAGTTTTTTTTATTGTGATTATTATTATTAAATAGTTAAAAGGGGGGTTGGTGGGAGATTATTGCCACGCCTCTAAAACTCCCTCAAGCAAACCCTTAAAGAGGGGACGACTTCAGAGGGTGGTTTTGAAATCCCCCACTCTTACCCTTGTATAAATTGTCCCACGCCGCTACGTGCACTGTTCAGTATGTTGGTGAACTTGCTTGTGTAATCTTGTCATTGAAGTTACAATAATCTTGTTTCTATGCTAGTTCATAAATTATTAATTCATTTTATTATTATTATTAAAAAAACATCTTTACGTGTAATTATATTATAATTTTTTTTATTATAATTATTATTATTATTATTTTTTTTTAATATTACATCTAGTTAATAAAAGAACTAGTGAACTGATAAATATATTAAAAGTTTAGTTCACATAATTTTTATTAAACATCGTGTTATACGGGTCACTGTAGACTTCATGTTTAAAAGCATATATTGGACATCGAATTAACAATATAAATCGGTAAGTTAATTAACACTTCAATTATAATTTTATAACAATTTTCTTATAAGTATGTTATTATATTTTTATCTGATTAAATATTACACAAAGCTATATATGTATAAAATAATACTGTATTAATATCAATATGTTATATGAAATAAATATTAATTTCCTTATTTGTTAAATTTTATAACGTTGATTTTATATAACGGTATTACATTTAAATTTTATTATTCTGATTTATAATTTATATTAGAAATTAAAAAATTTAATGTAATGAAATTTTATAGCAGATATTTAACTTTCTTTGCTTATATATAATTTAATTAACCATTTATTGTACTTATATTATCTAAATATCATACAGTAATTATAAGCTATTACTTTTTTTTTATAAATTTATTTACTTAAAAAGATTTAATTATAGATTTCATTTCATAATTATTATGAAAATAAAAATTAATAAAAATATTTTATTATTTCTAAACAAGCAAATCGTACGCAAATAAATTAATGTTCAAGGATATACCTAGAAGGTAAACCTATTTAATAAAATAAAATAAACTGTATGATTATAATAATTAAAAACATAAAATTTACATTAAAAAATATTTCTGTTTGCTTAATTTTGCTAGAATAATTTCTAAATATATAAAAAAATAATTTATTTATTTCATTTAAAGGAAAGACAATTGGCTAAAAGATTTAAAAATTAGTTAAAAGATAAAAGTTCTGGGATTAACGAAAAATAGCAGATGTTATCTACTCCACATTACAGTTTTAATGTTAAAATAATATAGAATAATGTTTAAGAAATATAGATCTATCAACATATAATGTAAAGAGGGTGATTTATAAAATATAAGGAAAAACGATTAATATACAATTTCGAATTTGACATTAGCTTAATTTTTTATTTCATTGTTTTCAAAATATTCACTTCATTATTTACCATTGTAACGATTTTAATAATATTTCTATTTAATTTAGGAACTGAAAATTTAATGCCGGTCGGGCGAGCGAAGCGATCCCCGACCGTCTAGCCAGGACCCCCTTTGTGTTCGTTACCCTTATGGTTGTGAAAATAATAATACTGAATAACACAAAGTATTCAGACTTTACAGAGAATTGAAAAAGAAACTAAATTACAAAAAACAGAATAGCAGTAACTATAGTAATTAAAGTACACAGACATTTGAAGAGGAAAACTTAACTTTTTTCTGTTGCTATGGTGACAGAAATTAATTTAATTTTTAATTATTAATCTTTTTTTTTTAATGAGTATTTTTAATTCACAATTCACCCCCAAGGGGTTTAGAACCTCGATCTATGGGTTAAAACTTTCACTCGGAAAAACAATACATCCTAAAAATTTGAAAACAATCGGTTGCACGAAGAATCGGAAGCAAGAACAAACAAACAAACTCTCGGCTTTATATATAAGATAAAAAACGACTCAATATTACATCTTTAAAGAACTGATTTAATTTTTTTTTAAAAGACATCTTGACAAAATTTACATTCTTACTTTGTGTAAGCGATAGCATTTTATACACATTTGTTAACCAGTTGTATAAATTTTAAAACGATGTAACCACAGGCGTCTGTGTAATAATTAATCGAATTTTGTAACTTTACTTCTTGTTTTTTTGTCATAATCTTATAATAGGAATAGTGGGTCCTAGAAAAGACTACTTTATCTATTTTATGTAGTTCAAAGTTATGAGTAACACACAGCACAATGTCATGATGTCAATACTACTCTGCAGAGATGCGAAGGCACCTGTACGTAGTCTAGCGTTAACAGAAAATAAAAAAGATTTTTTTTTAAATTATTTATTTATGATAAAAAAATAGGTTAACTTAATTAAAATTGAAAATAGTTTTATTACGTGGAATATCAACAAAAAAAAAATTGTTTAATTAGGGCTAATTTTTCCCAATTTATTCATGTATTTATTATTATCCCAGCTGAAAAAAATATCGTAGGACTGTAAAAACATTTTTTTTTCGTAAAATAAGACATTTAGATAAAATGTATAAAATGTGTGTGAATGTAAAAGATGTATAAACTGTGAAACACTACTCATCTTTTAATTCTACGTATCACATATATTTGAAGATCGTAATATTTTGTAAAATTGTATCAAAAAAGTTCTGATATAATTAGTTATTTCATACAACAAAAATTTTCATCAAACAAGGAAAACAATAAGGATTGTTTACTACTTTTGTTTGACATTTAATTCTTTTCAATTATTTTGGAGAGTCAAAGTCAATAGATTATAAAGGTTGAAAGGGGAGAAGGAAGCTAAAATGAAACATATAATTATTTAGAAAAAAAAAATTAAAATATCAAAAATTATGCTTACCATATAAGGAAATTAATGTGTTAAACAAAGATGGTACACCAATATATAATACGAAAGGTAAAGTCGATAGATGGGTGGAATATATTGAAGAGTTATACGGAGGAAATGAATTAGAAAATGGTTTTATAGAGGAAGAAGAGGAAGTTGAGGAGGATGAAATGGGAGAAACAATACTGAGATCTGAATTTAAGAGAGCATTAAAAGATTTAAATGGCAGAAAGGCTCCTGGAATAGACGGAATACCTGTAGAATTCTGCGCAGTGCAGGTGAGGAAGCGATTGATAGATTATACAAACTGGTGTGTAATATTTATGAAAAAGGGGAATTTCCGTCAGACTTCAAAAAAAGTGTTATAGTTATGATACCAAAGAAAGCAGGGGGAGATAAATGTGAAGAATATAGAACAATTACTTTAACTAGTCATGCATCAAAAATCTTAACTAGAATTTTATACAGAAGAATTGAGAGGAGAGTGGAGGAAGTGTTAGGAGAAGATCAATTTGGTTTCAGGAAACGTATAGGGACAAGGGAAGCAATTTTAGGCCTCAGATTAATAGTAGAAGGAAGATTAAAGGAAAACAAACCAACATACTTGGCGTTTATAGACCTAGAAAAGGCTTTCGATAACGTAGATTGGAATAAAATGTTCAGCATTTTAAAAAAATTAGGGTTCAAATACAGAGATAGAAGAACAATTGCTAACATGTACAGGAACCAAACAGCAACAATAACAATTGAAGAACATAAGAAAGAAGCCCTAATAAGAAAGGGAGTCCGACAAGGATGTTCCCTATCTCCGTTACTTTTTAATCTTTACATGGAACTAGCAGTTAATGATGTTAAAGAACAATTTAGATTCGGAGTAACAGTACAAGGTGAAAAGATAAAGATGCTACGATTTGCTGATGATATAGTAATTCTAGCCGAAAGTAAAAAGGATTTAGAAGAAACAATGAACGGCATAGATGAAGTCCTACGCAAAAACTATCGCATGAAAATAAACAAGAACAAAACAAAAGTAATGAAATGTAGTAGAAATAACAAAGATGGACCGCTGAATGTGAAAATAGGAGGAGAAAAGATTATGGAGGTAGAAGAATTTTGTTATTTGGGAAGTAAAATTACTAAAGATGGACGAAGCAGGAGCGATATAAAATGCCGAATAGCACAAGCTAAACGAGCCTTCAGTAAGAAATATAATTTGTTTACATCAAAAATTAATTTAAATCTCAGGAAATGATTTTTGAAAGTGTATGTTTGGAGTGTCGCTTTATATGGAAGTGAAACTTGGACAATCGGAGTATCTGAGAAGAAAAGATTAGAAGCTTTTGAAATGTGGTGCTATAGGAGAATGTTAAAAATCAGATGGGTGGATAAAGTGACAAATGAAGAGGTATTGCGGCAAATAGATGAAGAAAGAAGCATTTGGAAAAATATAGTTAAAAGAAGAGACAGACTTATAGGCCACATACTAAGGCATCCTGGAATAGTCGGTTTAATATTGGAAGGACAGGTAGAAGGGAAAAATTGTGTAGGCAGGCCACGTTTGGAGTATGTAAAACAAATTGTTGGGGATGTAGGATGTAGAGGGTATACTGAAATGAAACGACTAGCACTAGATAGGGAATCTTGGAGAGCTGCATCAAACCAGTCAAATGACTGAAGACAAAAAAAAATAAGGAAAAATAATGTATATTTAATTTTTTTTTATAAATTAATTGACATAAAGTATATAATCGCTATTACAGCTATTTATGAAGTAAAATTGGTGGTTTATTATTTTTTTAAATTAAATGAGTCAATCGTAGTCTTACATAAAAAAAAATATATATAAAAATAAACTTCTCAGATATTACTTTATTTTTATGATTTTTAATTTTACTGTACATTTATTAAAAACTTTAAAACATCTTATTTGAAAAAAGAATTATGATCTATCACATCCTAAAAAAAGAAAAAAGTAAACAAATAATATTTTGTTTACTTTATAAATAAAGATAACTTATCTTTATTTATAAAAATTAACTTATCATTACCGAATTTCACCCTCACCAAAAAAAAAAGTTTCTCTATATTTCACCCATAATTCCACCAATTTTAATGTATGTTAAAGAGAGGAAACATAAATAAGAGGAAAATTTCTTCTCTAAACTTTGATTATTTTTTTTTGTTTTTTCTTAGATGATTAATTTTGAAATAAATTGATAGTGGTTAATAAGCATATGAAAAACTCCTTTGTAAATGGGACAAAAATTTTAAATTTCTTAATTTGATTATTCTGTTTTGTCTAACGTAAAAAAGAAAAAAATGATAAACTAAGAAATAAACAAGGAATCTGATTCCTTTAAAAAAGATTTTTATTGTGAAAATAAATAGATTTTTACATATTTGTGAAAATAAATAGTTTTTTACATATTTGTAAAAAATCCAATTTACTGCTTCTCTCTTTCTACCAGATAACTAAATAGAAGTCTTCACAATTATTCTAAAAATATCTAAAGTTAAGTAAGCCAAAAAAACCAGTTAATTTCCTAATAATTAATCCGTTATTAAACGGTTTTATGGTTTAAAAGTTTTTTTTTTAAGTTCATGAATTAGGTACATTTACAACTGATTAAAAAAATGTTTTCCTATATATATATATATATATATATATATATATATATATATATATACATTTGTAAAAAATCGAGAGAAGTGAATATTAGTTCTTTTAAGCTGATTTGACAGAAAAGGAGTGTTATTCATAAACAATGGATTATTATAATAAAATAATTTCAAACATTCATGTTCATAAACTGTATAAGTTATAAGAATTTTTAGCTAAATAAAACTAAAACGATTGCGTCGGTGCGTGGACACTCGACGGAAGCAAATACACAAAAGTTAAATTTTTTTTATTTTTACTAATAAGATATACGAATAAACAATGAAATACATTTTATAATACAAAGAATGTATCAGTTATTAAAATAAAAATGATAAATATGAGCGTAATCAAAAACTGTTCGCAAAAGAGTAACAGTGCCATTCTTCGTACACGATGCTTGAATGAACTGTGTTATCAACGGAATGTTCGGTTTTCGTGACGCTTTTTTGTGACGCTCATTTATTTTCTGTTGAATCCCCATACCGAAGCCTGCGTTAAGAAGCTTCGCTTCAATATTCATGCAGTGAATCCTAAAACGCAAACCTTATTTCTCACAGCCTATATACTGAATTAATACACAATATGGAATTTTGTGGACTTACCTTATACGATTACATCACACATGAAAATGGATTAAATATAAGTAAAAATTTTATTACCAATTATTTTTTAATCAGTAAAATTCTTAAATCACACATTGGCCGCAATGTTCCTAAATATAGCTGGCAAATTAAAATCTTACTCTACTTTGCAGTAGGGAGGATTGAAGTAGTTTCCAGTTTCCTTCTTCCTAATCAATACGAATAATTCGTTACATATAAACAACCTCTACCCCTCCGAAATTAGGTAAGTAGGGATCTTCTGGATGAAAGACTGAGACGTTGCCACTCCACCAAGGAGATTAGCATTTATTTTTATTTAAATAATTGTTTATTTTATTTATTTTAAAAAAGGGAAAAATTAAAATAAGTTTAAAAAAATTTATTCAAATTAATAATGAGTAGTTTGAAAACAATCCATCAAGTTTTTCACATTTATATTAATATAAATGCATTTTAAAAAAGTAACGAATTTTTCCATCTTATAAAGTATCAAATCGATATTTTTCGATGCTGAATCTTTTATAACTTATACTTTACTTCAAACATTGATTAAATAAATAAATTAAAGATAATATTAATGTACATAATCAAAATATATATGTATTATTACTAATAGACCGATTGAAATAGCTCAATTAGAGAGGAAAAAATTGTAACCTGGACTTAAGTGGAAATGATAAAGGGGCTTATAATAAACGTAAATAAAATAAATGCGTGAGGTGGATGGTGGAGGGTTGATTTCGAAGGTTGAAAAGGGGTGAAAAAATGGTATTATTGTGATTTCCGGCGAAAGTTGACGTAAAAAGATTTGTGGTTATTTAAAACAGAAAAATATACTTCCACCAAGTTTCGTCAAAATTAAATTATTTTTGTGAAAATGAAAAATAAAAAACGAAAAAAAAAAATTTTCGCACTTTTCTCGGAAATTTTGAGGTTATGTTAAAAAAATAGTTGTAGATTTTTGCATGATATCAAACTTTTGTATTGAAATTTTTTTTTCAACCCAAACAACCAAATCACCGCTCACGCATTTATTATTATTTTTACGTGTGTTATAAGCCCCTTTACCATTCCACTTATAAAATTCCAAGTAACACTTTTTTTTAAGTGTAATTTGATTGGACTGTAATTCATTTATGAAAACTTATTCCAGTATGAAATATTTGTAAAAAAAAAATTATTTGTATAAAGATGTTTAATAATCTATATATAACAACATGAACAAACAATTTAATTCCGTTCAAAATATAAATTAATATTATAAATCTACACAAGATTGTGGAAGGATAGTTATAAAATAAGAAGTTTGATTTTTAATTTAACGTACTACAAATCTGTTAATTATGTTAAATAAAAATCTACCTAAAATCAACAACTTCACTTAAAATAAAGAATATTCTACATGTTTTAAAATTTCAGCAAGAAACTGAAAAATAATTTTACCTGTACTTACTTAGATATATCCTAATGAACACAGTAAAATTGTAGCATCAGATTTCACAAACTTGGAAATAAGTAAACATTATACGCTTATACATACTTTTTTTTTTTTTACGATACATATACACGATAGAATCTAATATTACTGACAGTTGACTGTTGTGAAAGCTTTATTCATATATGACAAGCTAATTGGTTATAAGACTTAATTGATTATATTGCTTAGCAGAATTCATTTATTCAGCACATCTTTCTAATTACTTTATGTATTTTCTACCTTTGTTTATTTCTAAAAGAACATAAAAAAAACATACTTTCTCACACAATTACTTATTATTATTATTACTTTTTTTTAAAAGAATTATTACGCAACCACAACCAGGAAATTCATATTATGATAGTACTCCCCCTCTCTTAATACACTGTAGTCTCCCCCACACCCTTAAATACACACCCTATTATGCAAATAGCGTTACTTGCATTTCCCTGTTCTTATACCACTATACACTACACTCTATTATAATAGCGCTACCCTTTTCGTAAGGAGTAAAAAAGTTCTATACAGTATTGCAGTTAAAAAAAAAATAATAGATTAAAGGCAAAAAGAATTCAATTGCAAAATGCATGAAACAGGTCTGTCGTAGCATGCAGAATTACGTAGTATTTCAAGTGATAATAGTTAGAGTACGTACGTTAACTTGTTAAATAAAATACGAGTATATACCAACTACATATTAAATAAGATGAATTTTTACTTCTTTGCACGAAGTAAAGGAAGTATTGTGATCGTGAAAAATTTCGGTTTTCAGATTTCACCGGAAATATCTATTTTGATGTACCCTGAATCCATTTTAACTAGCTTCGGCGTGACGTCTGAACAAATGTATGAATGTGCGTATGTATATCGCATAACTCAAAAATGATTAGCCGTAAGATATTGAAATGTTCGATTTAGAACTGCTGTAGCATCTAGTTGTGCACCTTCCCTTTTGATTCCAATCGACTGGACCAAAAGTGTCCAAAAAAGCCTAAAATCTAAAAATTTGGATTTTGGACTATTTTCTTAACTACAATAATAATCCCTCATTGAGAGCTTTTCAACGATTGATCATAAGTGGTACTTATTTTATTGGTTCCAGAGTTGCAGCCAAGTAACATTTTAATTAATGAAATATTTGGATTTTACAAGGGGAAGGCTTAAATCCGACTTCATCTCATTTTTTTGTAATTTTTTTTAATTTTAATATATTGATTTATTAATAATTATTAACCTCTGATTTTTTTCTTTTCATTATTTGCCCCGCCCCTCAGAGCCTCAGCATAAATGTAATATCTCACATAAAGTAATATCATAGCGTAATATATCACATAAATATAATAACTTTTCAAATACTTCAGCTTGTTTTTAAAGTTACAAACTTCCAATATACTCAGATTATTTACTAAACTTGTAATCTTATTCCATTCGCGATCAAGTGATCTACCATATTTGAAAAAGATTTCTATTACTCTTAAACGTCCTCAGATGTTCTAAGAATCTCACCTTGAATGATCTATCATCAGTCTTTCCTATATATACGGCATCGCAGTCCATGCAATTAATTTTATTTAAGCCACTGAAGTTAAATTTGTCAAAGACATAGGTTGTATCAAAACTATACAAGCTTAGTAAATAATGTTAGTATATTGGAAGTTCGTAACTTTGAAAACAAGCTGAAGTATTTGGAAAATATTACATATGTAGATATAAGGATTTCAACTTAGTAAACCAACAATTACATTTCGAAAATTATGATCTATTTAAATTGGCAGTGACATCTGGTTGATAGTTTTAAATGATCTTAGCCTTGTTATTTTATGTATTATAGTCTCTTATTGACTGATGATGGACCCGAGTGGTCCGAAAAGGCCTTTTTGAGTGAAAAAAAAGTATTCTTGACACTCGATTTGAATGTGAGTTCTATCTTAGTTTATACTTGTGTATATGGTAGCTTATAACTATAAATAATTAAAATATATACACACACACACACACACACAAAGAAAATAAATTTTAGGTGAATTGTACTTTCGTACTCCTCAGAACTCAAAACGTAAAGAAATTTCAATTTCCCCCCCCCCCCCAAATCACAAAAGAAGTGGGATCGGGGGTGAAAAGTTGTGAAAAATTATCAAAAATTAATTTATTAAAAATATTACCTTCCATCTCAGTGCTAAAAGCTGAAATATTATCCAACAATAACAACAACTCATTTACTATATAAATAAAACATTAAAAAAATCCCTTTCGGCACGCCGGAAGGAGGAGGTAGATTTCATTGGTGCTAAGTAAAGAAGAAAAAAGATTTCCACCTTAATTTTAAGAAAAACTATAAATTTACTCAATATTTCAATAGTTGCATGTGAAAAACGTTTCACATATTTAGCATACGATAAGCCCCATCTTCTTACAATTCCAGCAATATTTTGTTCATCCCTTGCCGTAAAGGTTGGGCATACCAAAAATTGTTTCAGACAAAAGATTTAGGTAATATTTAGAGGACTATTGACCACTTTAAACCGATTCGATACTATGCCTATTAAGGGAGGTATGATGTTTTTTGTCTTCAAAACCCAATTTTTTTCACCCCCTGGACCAGTGGTTGGTGATATTAAAAAACTTTACTTAGATAATTTTTAGGCCTTTATCCAAAGAATAGTAGGAACTTTAAACGAATTCGATATTTTTACTTAATAGGAAAGTTATAAGGATATTTAGTTTTTTTTTCGAAAAAGCCCTCCCATTTCTACCGCCATGGTCCTATTTTGCCCATTAACGAAATCGACCGAGATTTTGGGTTGTTTTATTTTATGTATAAATTTGAAAGTAATTGGCAGAAAATTACGGCAGTTATCGTGCCCACTAGAAAGTAAACTTTTGAACGGACGGTGGTTTTGGGGTCTGGGGAAACTGAAACGCGAAGATATCTCGAAATTTTCCGAAACTCGAATCATGGTACCCATTACAGTAGGTAGCTTTCTTATGAAATCTACCTAAAATTTAAATCAGATAGGATGAAAAATAAAATATTAAAGATATTTATAAAAATAAATTGTTAAGGGTGGGTTAATTTATTAGTTTTGATTTAATTATATTTTTTCTATGAAAATAATTCAATTAAAAGATGTATTTGCTTATTCTAATTTGTTAGTTAATATTAAGATATAATTTTATGACTATAACAAGATTCCATGTTAATTTATTATTTCTATTTATCTATAATATTATTAATAATAATTTTATATTATCTACACAATTTACTTATTTACTTTAGTATAAGTAAATTTATATGTTTTATATTCATGGTCTTTTATTTATTTTAACCATAAATTTTATATGCTGCTACATTATGGTAAATATTTAAATAAATAATTGACAGGATGTGTCTACCTCCAGTTCGAAGATAAAAACAGGTGTGATCTTTAAATAGGATAAAAAGAAGTAATATCACCTTGGAAACAAATCTGAACGAGAGTCATTGATCAGTTAATGTATCATATTATAATTTCTTAACTTACTGTTTTTAAAATGAAATTTAAGTTAAAAAATTTAACATGCCCTAAATATAAAAGATAGATTAAAAACGGATATAAAAATAATAAACCCTTTTGATTTACACTAGTTAAATAAAAGTAAATTATACACGTGTAAAATTTACGGTAAAAAGAAAAAAAATACTTTTTAAGAATTCAATAGATCCTCAAATCATTCTTATTAATAGTCATATTTTGTCAGTTTTGTGCATATATATATTTTTTTTTCATCAATATGTGCAGGTTATTTCACTTTTTTTTCATTCCGGATGTTCCTTATATACCTAATCTATTTCATAAATAAAAAATAAAAAGTAAGACACACTGATAAAGCCGGGTACTGGGAAATTCCTACAACTGTGGGTTGATTCTGATGCACGGCTTACACACACAACTTAATTTAAAATTTTATTTAAATATATTTTTCCTTTATTTAATTAAATGATTCTAACTAAAGCGACGTTCAGCACTAACTAAACAAATGTAGTTCTCAACTTGCATAGAACAAACTTCGCTTGTACGGTTGGAAAACCTGTATAGCCTCGAGGTTTAACGCACCAGGTACCGGGTCAACCGGGCGATCGAATTCAAGACGCAGGTAGAGCGTGTTACTTTTTTACATTTTAAATATTATTCATTTATTTAATTCTACCGCTCGCCCGTGACGTCACAACCATGCAGCCGACTACAACAGAATTGTTGGGTGGGGGTGCGATTTTCAATAAGGTTTTTCCAGATATTGTTATTTTTCAATCGTTAACAAATGTGTCTAAGTAAAATATGACCTTAATTAGGGGAAATTTCGTGATACTGTGTGTGATCTTTCTCTACAGCCTCATATCCTTGACCTTTTAAGTTGACGATTTAATGTATCAATGCCCCATACATAGGAGTAATCTAACCAAGTTTGATAAAAATCGGTCTCGTAGTTCTGGAGATATAAGGTCATTTAGGGATCAACACCGGAACGCACGTACATATGAACATTAAAATTTTTTGGGTTTCTTAGAAGTCAAAATCTCAAGATCCGGTAAAAACTGCATGTAACCAAATTGGACCAATTACTATAGTACTTTCAATTCTAGAGCTATAACTCTGCTTTAGCGCCATCTAAACGGGAAAGTAAAAGTACATTTTTTTTTTTATACGAAAAAAATTAAAAATTATAATTTTTTTAATTCTTTTCTTTCAATAAATTACATTTCTTTTTAACTTTTAAAAAATTTCTATATTTATAAATTGGCAGTAAATAAAAGATAAATAAACTGAGTGTAACTGTAATTAGGTGCTAAGTTTTTTTAAATCTGAAATTTAAAGAATTAAAGATTTTTTTTTTCTGTAAAAGTGAACCCTAAACAATAATTGTTAAATAACGGAATAATAATGAAAATGTAATATATATATATATAATATATATACATACACAAACTAACGGACTACAATTAAGATAATTTTACGATAAACTGATGGCAAATTTATGTGTGCTGTAAACATAATTGTTGCTAATTTTAATTTCAAATTGATGGTGCTAGTATAACTACTCTAATTACTTGTAATATTATTATTATTATTATTATTATTGTTGTTGTTATTGTTGTTTGCATACATTAGAAATAACCGTGTACAAGTAAAACTATTGTAATTTATTACGAAGCTTTTGATGACAAAAACTTATTTTACTACGTACATAAATTTGGATTGTAATATAATTAGTTAATATTTGACAATCATATATATATATATGTATATTTATAAAAATTTATTGTAATAAAATTAAACAGCCGGCCTCCGTGACGCGAGTGGTAGAGTCTCGGCTTTTCATCCGGAAGCTCCGGGTTCGAATCCCCCGGTTAGCCTTCGCATTTTCACACACACTATGTTTTTTTTTTAAATCAATAGTTGAATAGAAAAAACCCCGTTACTACACAAAAAGATCCAAGTTGTCAATCACGTAAACAGCTTCCACTGTACAAATCTTTACAAAGGGCAAACAGGATGTAGCCTCAAACAACATATTTATTATTATAGAAGCAGCAGCTCTATATTTTGGGATCATAACATAATGTTTATAGATAACTTAGCGATAGACATTTCCGTGAATGACATAACCAATCCGATACACACATACGTAGATGCTGAGTTACTAATGTAAGGAAAAAGCAAAATGCTTCTTCACTAAACTGAATATATTGCTGTCAGTCAGCTTCCCATGTCCTTCAAAATGCAGTCGATGTTTGAATCTATAAGCGAAATGTTCACGCTATTCACTACGAGGACTCACTGTATAATGAACATCATTATTATCAGAGAAAGAAACTCTGTGTAATACAGCTTGTATCTTAGATTCTTTACCATGGATCACAATAAAAAGGAGAATGAAGATCAATAGTATAAATTAACAGTATAAAAAGCATTTTTCATGGGAAGCAATATAATACAATCTACTTACTAGAAAAACGAGTTATTTCTTAAAATTATTATTTTTTTAATTATTTTTAATATATAATTTGTTCAAATTAGTCATCTTTTACATCAAGTGAATCCTTTTATAAAATTTGAATACCCTTTTAATTTATATTATGCGTTATGCAAATTTCAATTACTGTTTATATTTCAAATAATAAATATATTAAAAAAACCTGTAACACGTTTCAGTTACTAAAGTATTGAATCGGAGAAAAAAATAGGTTATTATTATAAAAGAACAAAATAAGTATAAAACTACAATTTATTATAATATATTATTATTTACGTATAATTTGTAGAACAGTTTAAAATTATAATTATTTAAAATCGGGTAGTAATACTTGTTTAGTAGAAGATAAGTTAATTCATGTTAGAATAACCATAATCCTTGAGGGCAATTTTGGTGCATACTGACGACTATATTTTACAATGTAATAACTCTGTAACAAATTGTTCAATAACATATTGAGTAATGTAATAATGTTTACCTCCATTCTCAATTACTATTATAGTATAAAACGAGTATTAAATCTTTACTTGTATTATATGCCTATTTTGAACTATTTTTCTAATTATGTAATAATAATAATAATAAAATTGTTTCCTCGATTACGTACGTCTTTCATTTTATATCTTATTGTATTTTTTTTTTTTTAATAATTATTGTATTGTAAATTGTTTATATAATAGTAATTAGCGATTCTGTACTGCGGTAAAGCCCAGTTTAATTAAAAATAATTGTAAACAAGAAAGATTTGATTTTATTGATATGTAAAAATCCGTTTCTTATACGATATTGTGATTCCAAAGAAATTTGAAAATTATATGTCATGAAAATATTTTTTTTATTAATAATATAATTTTTTATATGTATCCTGTACTTTTAATATCTATTTAAACATAATAAACAAAATATGATGTGGACACCGCATGACTTCCTTGTACCCTCTTAAATTACATATATTTTTTATGACATTTTTTTTGGTATTATTGAATAATTATTTAGTGTAAATTTTTTTTGCAATCAGAGGTTAATAATTATTAATAAATTAATATATTTAAAAAAAACGAGATTTAGTCTGTTTCGAACCAATGTGCCTTCCCCTTATAAGATCCATATATTTCATTAATTAAAATTTTATTTGGCTATAACTCTGGAACCAATGAAAATAAGTACCACTTATATCGTTGAAAATCTCTCAATGAGGGCTTATTATTGCAGTTAAGAAAAAGTCCAAAATCCAATTTTTTTTTTTTGGATTTTGGACTTTTTTGGACACTTTTAGTTTAGTCGATTCAAGTGAAAAGGGAAGGTGCACAATTAGATGTTACAAAAGTCCTAAATCCAAAACTTCAACATCTTACGGCTAATAATTTTTGAGTTATGCGAGACACGTACGTACACAGACGTCACGCCGAAACTAGTCAAAATGGATTCAGGGATGGTCAAAATGGATATTTCCGTTGAAAACTGAAAACCGAAATTTTTCGAGATCTCAATACTTCCTTTACTTCGTACAAGGAAGTAAAAAAAAAAGATCAATTTTACAATGGATCATTACTACGACGCAGTCATGTCACAGGATGCGGAATGGATATGGTTAGTTGATAAGCAGTGACTCATTCCTGATACATTACTTTTAACTACTTTTGTTAGTTTTTATCCTCAGTTACTGGGTTTTTATGTAGTTTATTTATTCAAATTCAACTGTACTGTTGAATAATTTATTTAAAAATAATATATAATATCTATTTCTCAACAAAAAATCGCGTTACGGGAATTTTTCCAGTATTAAAATTGAAGTTTCTTGTTCTTTAAGTACATTATTATAAATTTTCTCCTTTATTTTGTTTTTGAATCAGGCTTTACCCAAAAACCTAATACTTAATTAATTATTTATATAGAACTGCTAGAAATAATAAAAAAAAATAATAAAACAGTTTACAGATTTTGTAAATTCCATGTTGAAGAAATCTATTCACAGAAAAATTAATGTAATTTTTCCAATCTCAAAATTATAGAAATTTATTCAACTGAAAAATCGATCATATGGTACTCCCATAACTTTTCTAAATGACCATTCCTTCAATGTATTCCTTTTCTATAATTCAAAATAATTAATAGTTTTATTTATTATTAAAATGTTTACCTTTATGAACGTTAATGCATCAGAATACAGCAAAGCAATTAAATAAAACTTATTCATATATCAAATCATCAGTTATCTTTCTACTAATGTTTTGACAACTAGTGACCCGATTCATATCCCGCTGACAAATTCCTGCTATAGCTGATGGTCCTCTGCCAGTCGAATCAAAGAGACTAACGTTTCTCCAGTCGCTTCTTCAATTTGGTCCAACCATCTTTTCAGCGTCTTCCGCGTGATCTGCTGACTCAAGATATTCGCCAGGCCTTCAGATTGTATGCCCGAGAAAACGGAGGATGCGCTGGAAACATATTGCTGACATCTCCTGTGTATTATTCACGTAAAGGGGAACCTAATATGTTTAAGTTCGTGCGTAGAATAGTTAACCAATCTACCAAAACGTGTCCAGTTGAAAGCTTTGAGTAGACTTGACGTATCTGATACATTTGTAGGGTGCCACAATAAGCCGAATTGGCAATAGTGGAGAGTTTTATAACGTACTTAGCAAAGGAAAGGATTGCTGAGGCGATCTAGAGCTCTGTTTGGAATTATCTTTTATTCTATTTTTGTTGACGTTTTGTTTTATAAATTTTGTTTTTCTTGTTCTTCTTGCCCTTTGTTTTGTTTCAGTGTTACTGTGTTTTTATTGATCCGTGTAATATTTTTATATTTCATGTTGTGTATTTAACTCACTTTTATCTTCTAGGTTATGTAGTTCAATTCCTTTGTTTAATTAGGTATTTTCAGTCTTGATTAAGACTCGGTGTTTTATTTTGAGCTCGTTAAATCAAAATGGGAATATCATTCGTGGCATTCGCATCAGTGTCATCCTGGCCAAGGCGGACTGGAATATGTCAAAAGCAGAAGTTTCGAAGATGATCTCTTGTAAAGCCCATAAGAGGTCGAAACGGTGGGGGTGGCGGAGGTATCTACCACTAAGGGATCAGGATATGCCACAATTAGTTAATATATTTACAAGTATTGGCTGTTTTGTAGAAACAGATTTACTATTTTATACATTCATGTTGCTCTTTTATGATTAATGACTACCCTTTTACAAGTATTTCTAAACTAATTTTAAGGAATTTTTATTCACAATTATCATCTATATATGTATTTTTCATTAATACTAGACTAAAGCAGATTTATTATATAAATCACATAACAGCTGAATAAATGAGATGTTATCTGTGAATAACAACGAAATAAACCTTATTTTACCACTCTTGTATTAATTCGCTGTTGAACTATATATGTGATATGGACTACGTATGTCAGATTCATGGTACGGAACCTTTCAGTCGAATTTTGAAGCACTTCTGCTTATATATTCGCTCTGAAATTTTGCATACAGGTTTTCTCCTGATGAAAACAGATTTTAGCAACATCTTCAAGTCACTAAGATGCGTTAATTAACTTCTTTTTTTTAACTTCCGAGTTCACCATTAGGTATTACTTCAGAGGATGAGATGTACGTTTGTAGCATGTATGAAAAATGCCATGCCTGAGCGGGATTAGAACCCGGGACCTCCGATGAAAGGCCGAGATGCTACCAGTCACACCACGAAGGCCGGCGTGTTAATTAACTAAACTAGCTTCACGCACTAGCTGATAACACAGTTCATTCAAGAAACAATCGTATACAAACAATGATACTGTAACTCTGTTGTGAACGGTTTTTGATAATGCTCATATTTAGATATTTAAATATTTCAGTCTGTGATTGAAATTTACTTGAAGAATGGTCCTTTTATAATTCTAATAGCCTGACGGTAAAAATTTGCTATTCTTTCTTATATAAACGTTTACTTTTGAACAATAATAACATACATTTATAACGTTTTTATATTTTCCAGATCGTAATTTATTTTTTATTATACAAAAGGTTAATTAACATTTTGAAAATTAAAATTTCTTACCCAAATTAAACTACAGTTATAGTAATTTGAACTCATTTATTTTTTCTTTTCAGATAAAACTTAGAATGATTTGTTATAAGTAACCTTTTGAAAAAAAAAAAATTGTATTTAATCTCTACTTTAGAATAACGCTACTTTTACGCTTTTGATCGATTTCAATGAATTTTAAAAAAATTTACTGCTATACTCTTGTCTGCGGTACTGGAAATTGGAGACATGAAAACTTCGAAAAATCGTTCAAACCTGTGCACAAGCGCAGCTGTAAAGTATAAACTTATGAAGACTAAAAAGTAGAAAATGAAAAATATGTAACAAAAAATTTAAAACACCACTCTTAAATTAAACGCACTAAAAGGTAAAAAATAATTTTAGGACGTATCTCAGAATGGATTTGACAACAATATTTGATGGTGATATGTACGATTACGTGAAAGTCATAACTTCAAATTAATAATTTGGTGTTTTTGCCAATTTCTTATATGCGTGATGAATGGTCTAAAGAATGGGGAGAAAATATTTGTACTTTTACATAAGCTCCCCACTCTTTAAGCCATTCATTACGCATATAAAAAATTGGCAAAAATTTCAAATTTTACAATTTCACATAATCTTATATACCTCCATCAAAGCTTGTTGTAATCCATTCTAAAATACGGTCCTAAAATTATTTTTTGCCTTTCAGTGCGTTTAATTTCCGAGTGGTATTCAAATAATTTTTTTACATATTTTTTATTTAGTTGTACGATGAGTGATAACAGTACGATGAAATAAAAACTGATAACAAATTTATTGTTGGTATTAAAAATAATTATAAATTCATGTAATAGTAAACAATAAAAAAAATAATTGAGAATTGTAGGAAAAAATATTTAAATGTTGTTAAGTACAAAAGGTTCAGATTTCCTGCCACAACCACAAAAGACTGATACTTTTAAAATGATTTTAACCAGTTTTTAATACGATTGTTCATTGCTGGTGATTACAAAGAAATGGACAATAATTTTGATCTATTATTTGAGTAATTGATAAAATTAATAATAGATATTTCTATTGTTAGGTTTGTTCATATACTTTTTTTTTCTTCTGTTATTCCATGGTTACTTGTTTAAGACCGTAAAATTTGATAAGAGAATCACATAACGAAATCCCATTTAACAATGGGAAGAAATATTATTCATGAAACAGTAATGTCAGGATCAATTATTTACAGTTACTCTCAATTAATTTTTTTCTTTGGAATGATAGTTAAAATATTTTATCAGTGATTGACTGGTGGGAGGACTTCATGTACAGTTTGTATAAAGAATAATGTTTTCAATGAGTCATCCAATATAATCCAAATTATAAATCAGTTTGTAAATTCGTCAGATGAGCTCTTCAAAATAAAAAAGGATTAGATTTTTAAAAAGAAAATAAAATAAAATGAGATATTACTTTTCATAGTTTTTTTATCATTAATGGAACTAAAACACTCAATTTCTTTTTCGTTTCAACGTGTATTACACTATATCCACCTCATTTAACGTGGTGATATTTCTTTTCTAATTATTCAGTCGAGGATGCATATAAAAATTTAAATAATATAGAACCGAGATACAATAAGCAATCATGTGTAATTACAACATTAATTTTATAAATTTCCGAAGTTTAATTCTGGCTCTTTTTTAAATGTCCCCTTCTGCTTCAGAATTCCTTGGCCATTGCAATCCATATCAAATGAACCGAACTAAACCTGACTGTACTTACCCGGATTACATAGACATAAATGCCAATATAGCTTATATTAGTATATATACCTATATAGCTTCTTTTTTTTACTTTTAAGGCCGCAAAGTATCACTTTAGTCAGAATAATTCAAGTCTTTTTTCCGATCTTTTGGCCTTTAAGTTCTTAGCTTTTACTTTCTGCCAACATTTAGTCATTCTTAATGATCTTGCTTTACGATCCGCTTCTGAATAAACCCTTTTTGTATAATTAAAAGTTCTTACTTTAAAGTTGGTATTCGGATCTTTATTAACAAATTTTAATTATTCCTATTTATTAAATAAATCTTCATCAAATTTAATTCTTCCATGTCTTCTTTAATTTCTTTGATCCATAATGGCGGATTTTTTAAAAACCAAAATTGATGGATAATTCTCTTAGTAATCCTATCCTGCGGTAATCTTAAAAAGTGTGCACAGAAAGAAATTCACTTCTTTTTCATAGTATCAAATAAGGATTCCAAGTTTTCGTACAGAAATTTATTAGGCAATAATCTGTACTGATTTTCGTGTTTATATTTTTTGTTTATGCAGGTTCTAAGAATCCTGCGTTCAACTTTAAGCAAAGGTTCAGTCCTATTTTTCTGATTTAATCTAAATAAAGTCTCGTTCGCGTAAGTAATTGCTGGTTTAACCACAGTTTTGTAACGTCTAATTTTAGTGGTAATCGAGAGCGATTTTTTGTTGTAAGTATTTTTGGTTACTTGTAGCACTTTAAATAATTTAGTAAGTCTTAGAGTCAAATTTTGTTTTTCGTTACAATTAAAAGTAATGATCTCTCCAAGATATTTAAATTTTTCTACAAGTTCTACTTTGTTTCCATTAATATTCACAGAATTAATAACTAAAGGATCTATAGCCATAATTCTAGTCTTTTCGTAAGAAATTTTAAGTCCAATTTTTTTCGCAAGTTCTTCTATACTTGTCATTTGTATTCTGGCTTCTGCGATACTATTATCTAATAAAGCTAAGTCGTCTGCAAATCCTAGGCAATTTAAATTTAACTTGTCTCTTTTGTATCCTATATGAATATTTTTTGGATTAATTTTAAACCATTCGCGCATCAGAAATTCTAGTGCACAATTAAATAATAAAGGAGAAAGTCCGTCGCCTTGTCTCAATCCGGATTTTATGTAAAAAGGTTCGGAAAATTCGCCACGAACTTCACTTTAGATTTTGTATTTGTCAATGTTAAACCGATATAGCTTTTATTTTGAATAATTTATATTAAAAGTAAGAGATTGTGTTCTTCATAAACTTATAGATATAAAAATTGTACCCTGTTTTGTATTTCACTGTGTGCCTAACGCGCCTATTTCACAGCCGCCTAAAACGATCCAATGTAATATGTGCTCTTGCCGGTAACAGGATTAATAAAATTTATGTTGTTTTTCTGTTACTGTATTCAAGGTATGTTATAAAATTTTTCGCACTCCTTTCATATATCAAACATAATGACAGGGCCTAAATTTATACTGGCAATTTTTACCTAATAAAATTTCAGCATATCGGTTTTGCATCGTCTGTAAAAATCACTTCATTTGTTTCACTGAAGATTCCATTGAATATGCAAAGCATAGTTTTTGGGCTTTTATAATAATAATTATTATTAATAAAATTGTTTTTAATTTCCTGGACATAGGACACAGATCTCGGCTTTCAGTAGAAAGTAAATTATTGATTTATAAATCAGTTTTGAAGCTTATACGGACTTACAGGGTTGAATTGTGGGGTACAACGTGCAACTCCAGTATTGAGGTACTTGAAGGCTACCAGAGAAACATACTGCGAAAGTGTTAAACATACTCTGGTATATAAGCAACAGCCTCTTATATAATGATTTTAAGTTGCAAACCGTTCGGCAGGAAATCTCTCTGGTCAGCCTACGGTATCAAAATCGTTCGGATCGGCTCCCGAATTATTTGGCGGTCAATTTATTAGATAACACGATCAATGATTTTTCAAGATTGCTAAGGAACAATATTCTTGGTTTGCCTTATCGTTTCAATTAAGTGACTTTATGGTCTGGCTGTACAGAGTGCTCTTCTATTTCATTTGTTTCGTTTCGTTGTTATCGTTAAGTCACCAGCCGATGGGTATCTGACTACTTAATGTTAGTTCAAATATAGATCTTATTTACTTATTTTTCAATTATCTTGCTGAACAGATTGTAAAGTTGCTGTGTCGTTATAATAAAAAAAATCCTGGTATTATAACTCTAGAACTAAACTGCAAGAAGGAAAGTATGCTAATCAAACAAAAAATTGGGTATAGTTTTTTGTGTTTCTCATCGTTACATGACCCAGGGCCCAAAAAAAAAAAAAAAAAAATGCAGGTAATATTCGTACGTGTGTTGGCAAGTTTAAAGCCAACACACATGAACGTTGGATACATCAACGTTTGACTGGATAAACCAATTTTGAAAAAAATTTGTATGGTGACTCGTGTTTATGAAGAAATTTTTTGTTAAAATTCGGGGTAATATTTTCAGGGGGTAGATAAATTTTTGTGGTCAATTCTCTCAAAATTTTGGAAATATAACTTCATTTTATACTAAGTTAATTAAGTTATTTTAACTAGGCGTACATACTTATATTACCTTTTTTAAAACAAAAAAAATTACCAAAAATTTCCCTTTACAAAAAGTTGAAAAATCTATCTTTTTATTTATTACATATTTTTTTTTAATTCTTTTTTTTTTAATTTATGTATTCCTAGGCATAGTAGTAGAGCAAGTGAATGTATAAAGGCACTTTGGAAGCAAAATTGTGTGTGGGGAAGCCGATCAAAGTTTAAAAATATCGATTTTTGGAACATTTTAATCTCTTTAGTACTGTTATGTATAATTATTGTTCCACTATATACAGGAATAAATAACCAATTCTAGGAAAATATTGCAACTTTACTTTCAGCTTTTTTGTATTGTTTTTTTCTTTTTCCCTCGACAAAAAGAATTTATCAATTTTTACGTGCAGCTCAACCTGCCAAATAACTGTATTTTTTAATTAGAATTCAAAAATTTAATTACTTTTTTTCAAATTTAACGTCTTTCGCACACTTCTTAATTTCATCTAGATATGAATATGTATGTGATATAATTCTCTGTTACCAAATTATAAATAATTTTCTATTTTAGTTACGTCAATTTACATAGCATAATTTCCATTTCGAAAATTTTTTTATTAACCTTACATAACCAGTAATTAAAACGTTCATTAATTACATTTAGAAATTACATTTTAATTATAATTCAAATAAAGGAAAATCAGCATAGCGTAGATGTACTACTCTATAATGAAACTTAAACTATTAACAGAAAGATCCCAGGTTCGTACCCCCACAAGAATCGCATTTTTTTTAAGCTACAAAAGGTTTGAGCTTCTAGTGAAATAATCCAAAAAAGACAATATAAATTAACCATAAATGTTAATTGACATGTAAGTTGGGCGAGGTAATAAATTACTGGACAGAAATTTTATTATCACATAAAATTATTTAACAATAAAAAAAAATAAAAAGTAGATAATTGGTCAATAATTATAGTTTATGAATAAATAATAATTATTTATAATTGAGTTATTATGTAAATTAATGCATAAAAAAGTAAATATTAATTAAACAAAATTTGATTTTATATTTTTTTAGACACTGAATTTCACGTATCATAAATATAACTTGTGCTTATATTAATAATAATTTTCTTTAACACTTCTTATTGTTATTATATATGTATTGTTATTACTATTTTATTATTTTTTTTTAAATAGAAACAATTTACAAATTAGGAATACTTTCATTAAAAAAAGGGCATGAGAAAATTTGAATTTTTATCAAATATTTTAAAAAGTAACAAGTTTCATAATGCATAATTTTTTATCCTAAATAGGAGTTTTATAAATAAACTGGTCTACGTTTTGTTAACGATAAAATCTAGTCATGTTTTTCGTTAAAATTCATTTAATTTTTTTGATAAAAAAAAATCCATTAAGTGCTTTTATATCAACATAAAACCTGTAATAGACCTTTAATGTTTTCTTTTTGTGATAAATCATTATGTTTAGTCCATTTAAAAAAAAAATGAAAAGATATAACAAAATTCATAAATTTATTTATTTTTGAGGTATTATGCACTACTTTTATCTGTTTATAAAAATGTTTAAAGTGTAGCACTTTATTTTTGTCAAAGGTACTAATTTAGCTTTTAATGAATGGAGAATTAAAATACAACTAATTTTAAAATTAGTGATAATAATTCAAATCTAATGCCTGTTAAATATAAAAATATAACTGCTAAACATGTAAAAATATCAGGCTGAATAACAGTTATTAATTTATGTACAAATGTCCTGTGATTAGCTAAACATATGTCAGATATACAATTATAGCAAATTTATCTGTATTTCATTAATTTAATTTTTTTTACTGATACTTCATGCCAAAATGTTAATTACATTTTCTTGATGGATTACTCATAAATTATTAAGCAATCTGAACAGAATTTTGTAATTAAAGAAATTATAATTTTATTTAATAATAAATATATTATTTAAATTATTAATTTATGTAGATGGTTAGATTTGATTATAGATTAAATGGGCGAGATAAATCAACTCCAAGTCAAATGTGAATTAATAGATTTCTTTAGTATTTTCATTTAGTTTCTTTGTCTCTTTATGAATTAATATTATTGTAAATTTCATATTTTAAATACGTAATCAGTGTTCATATTACTTATTTGTATATTCCATATTGTGTGAAATTCAAGGCCACTTTTTCTATTTATAGAATATTCATTTTTATATGAATATCCATACATATGTGTGCTCTATATTTATTTTCCACTAAAATTATTAGCTAAGGAGTTTTTGCGATATATTATTTAGATGTATTCTTTGAAACGTATAATAGAAAGTTCATCCTTTCTTTCCAAAACAGTATTTATTAAAAGCATCTAAAAATAAAAGACTTATTGTGGTTACATGGGTACATACATATGTTTGTTCCACATCTAATACATAGAACTGATTTCAAAAAAACATGAGACAATTACAACTTACTAACTTTTGTTAACATGGCATTTAAATATAAGTACTTATTAAGTCGTTTGTATATTTATTAACTTATTGTAAGCTATTTTCAATATTCTTTTTTACATTTTTATTACTATATACTATCAAATTATTTTTACTTTCCAGGCGAATATAGCTAGAATAGTTATATTAAACGGGAAAGTAGCATAAAGATAATTTAAAAAATAGGTAACAGGTATTTTACAAATCTTTACGTTTTAGAGTCCAACTAGTTCATTCTGATCAAAAAAATATCTACTATATACGTATCTACGTCACACGCCTTTTTGCCCTCATATCTGAAAATTGAACAAACAGAATTTCTTCAAATTTTTCTAAAATATTTCTATCTATGGGACATTATGAATCGTATGTTTTTTTTCAAAATTCGTTAAGGAAGTCGGGATTGTTACGAAAAAACTAGTTTCGATTTCTTCAAAGGTATTTTAGAAAAAGTTTTATTAAAGAAAATTTTTGACCTACAATGCCCCCTAAATTTGTTTTAAAAATTAAAAAATCAAACCCCACCTCTTAAAATTCAAACATTTTTTTTCTTTCGCATTACCATCCTACGGTTTAAATATTTTTCAAAAACTTTTTGAAATTTTATAATTCATATATGGAGCTATCTAGAAATATCCACAATTTTTTTTTTTTAAGTTATAAACCCCGGATTTAAAATGCGGAAAAGTGTTTTTAAAAATAGTATCTTTCTTATTTTAGCCTTTATTGAAGGGGGAGTTAGATTTAGAGAAAATTTGATATACTCTGTTTTTAACTATATACTCTTCATGCTTTTTTTTTCTAACTCTTCATTCTCATTAACAGAAAATGTTTTCTTGTATTTTTCTTCCTCACTTGAAAAACTGTAAAAATTGAAGTATCTTTGGCACGTACATTATATCCGGACCCAAAATCAGAAACATCATTTTTCATTACATTCACGTCTTTATAAATAAATTTTCTCCACAGAGTAAGGAAGCAAAATGGAGTAAAATTAATTTTTATTTTTAAATAGATTGTGGTAATTTTGACGTAACGATTTTATTTCGGTATTCAAGACTTTATCATCAAGTTATGCAGTACTTTCTTTTATTTAATAATAGAATATGTTATTTGTTAACCTTATAAAATGTATTTTCCTTTCTCTATTTTTGATAATATCTTCATTATACATTTTAAATAAGGTTCGGAATAGACTGAAACTAATTACTTTGCATAATTCTTCTTTTTAGATTCTGTGCATCATTTATATTTCTGATTCAACTACAATTCTTAAATCACTACTTCCATACTTTTTCTAAATATTTTTTGTATATCAAAATTTTTATACATATCTAAATTATTAAGGAATATTTGCAACGTAATATTATAACAGATATATTTATTTATTTTTTTGCATAAGATTTTTTTTTTATTTTTTAATACATATTATTGTATATTAATCAACAGTTATGTTTAATATTTGATAATTTAAACACAATACTTAACATTATGAGAATAAATAGTTATCAATAGTATATACTAATAATAGAACGATCTTTTACTCGTTGTTTAGGGGTCATCAGTTTGGTTATAGATAATTAAAATAATAATAATAGTTATAATAGATAATATTATTTCTTGCTAATCGTATATTTAAGTCTCGTGACCCGTCCTCCTACATATAGGTTAATCATAATAAATTTACTCATTTTATTTTTTTTTTTTTTCTGTAACAATTTTAGTTGTAATAAATAATTAATTGTATAATAATTATAATATTAGGAATATTCCACTGAATAAACTACCCTACGTAGAATATAGACATATAAATTAATCATTTAATTTTTATTTACTTTTTCCTTTTCTGATATTGTTATTTTGATTTATTATTTAATTATTATATGTTATAAGATAAATGATGCGTTTTGCGTCAGTATGACTAATACATAATGATAAAAATTGTTTATTAAATTATATTTACTTTTATATCGATAGGTTATTGTCTATTTTTTAACAAATAAGTTCACAATATGGAATTTATTACGTAAATTAAGTTTTTTAAATAATAATTTGTTTTTATATTAACAAATTTATCTGTTTATTCAACAATTATATAAATACATATATATAATATATATTTACGTCAGACCTGGCAAGCCGGTAGCGGTTATTGCATTTACCACCCAGGCCCGGCAGTAGTTGAAGAAAACAACAACAAATATATTTATGTGTATATTAATTTCCCGGCGAATATTATATAATCTAAAACCACCAAATGTTATTAAATTAAACTTTCATTTATATCCATAAATTTATTTATATTATCTACCTATATGTATATATATATATAGATTAAATATATATTATATATAGATTAAATATTATTTACACTTTCAGACTGAAAATCACTAATTACATACTTAACTGTTTAATTTTTTTTAACTATGTAATTTTATTTCGAAAATTAAATACTTAAGCTTTCAGTTTTTAGTTGTCATTACGAACTATTTACATAATGTATTTACGCATTAATAGCATACCAAACCAACCAAGAGACAAGTTTTTGGTTACTATATCCGAGATTTCATTATATCTGATGTCACTATAAACTTACTGTATAATAAATAAATCAAGATTTATACCTGGTAAAAACGATTAAAAAATTACGTTCCTTTGCATTTTTAAGTATAATAATAATCCAAGAATAAATTTCTAACAGATAACAGAAATGTGAATTTAATTTATAAACTAGAATTTTTTCCAAATACTTTATCCAGCTGATATACTGGAATGTCTCGTACGTATGCCGTTATTGCAGTTTTTAGTTCGTCAAACGTGCGTGGATTGTTGCGATACACTTCTTGTTTCGCTGTCTCCCATACAAAGTAATTAGGGGGAGTCAGAGTTGGGCATAAACCCCTCGAAATGATTCGTTCACCAAAAATATTTCGTAATAAGGTCATGTCCTGTTAACTGTATGCTCTGTGGTGCAATCTTGTTGGAATCGATCGGGATTGATTTCCACTTCTGTTAACTGAGTAATGAAGTAGGTTAAATCAGCACAACGATTACTATTAACTACATTTTTTAAAAAGATTGGACCCAGAATGCGTTCTACTCATACCGACCTAGACTACAATTCAATTTGTGTAATGATCGTGTTATTCATGGAGGTTAATTGTCAACCACAATCGTGTATTTTGTAAATTAATATACCCTCCCAAATGAAACCACGCTTCATCTGTAAAAAACTGTAATACCGAGGATATCTACAGAAGTTTGGTCAATAAAACGTTTAAACCAATGAAAACAATTTAGTCTTTTATCATGATCTGTATGTTTCAGTTCTTGAATACACATTACTTTATAGGGGAAAAGTTTCAGTTCTTTTCTTACAGCGTTATGTCCGGTAGAAAATTCGATATGCTGCTCTTCTAACTTACGCATTGATTTTGAAGGACTTTCGGCCATAGTATCCAAACTATCAAGCAGCTTCTTATGTTATTTTAGTTTAGGTGGTCTTCCTCTTCAATCAGAGTCTTCAAGTCAGCCTGTTGCCCGAATTTGTTCGATAAGCGTTCTAACTGCATTGCGGTGAGGAACAGGAGTATTTGGAAACATTTTCAGGAAACTTGTGCTTCACTAAATGAGTATACTAGTCACTCTCTCGAAAGACGTGTTCAATGAAGAAAATGCGTTCCTATACCGAAAGAACCATTATGTTTCTCGCAAATATTGATTTCGATAAACGAAAAGAAATTATGCACGTTCAATCACAACTCAACACCTGACGTCTTGGCTTATTAATGAGCAACAACCAACAGACCCACTGCAACCAACCTAACGCCGAAAGAATGAAACGCACCACATAATTCTAATGCATACTGTAAAGCGACATTCCGAACAAACTGTATAACAATACGATTATCCCCTCCTTCATCGCCTATAACTAATGTGAAATTAGAGTAATTAATCATTTTGAAGATATGAAACATTAAACTACCTTTACAGAATACTATTAAGTTTCAAGATATTATTTTTAATACGCCTGTATAAATAAGTTGTAATAATAATAATAATAATAATCACTAAAAATATAATTAACGAAAAACAAATAAAGTAAATGATATTAATAGAAAAAAACATATAAATAAAATAGATAAAAGGTCATATATATGTTTCAACTACTATTATAATAATACTTATGTTTCTTAAGCGTTTTTGTGCATTTCAGTAATGAAAATAGTTGTTTTCGCTTCAATCAATTGCAGCGACAGGATAGGACAAAAGACGCATTTAAGTTGTTTTTTTAAACTCATCTTGTTTAAATATTTTAAAAAATATTAAAAGGTTATTCATACCTTAATTAACAAAAATTATAACTTATTAATAATAATAATATAATTTTATAGGCATAATTTGTTAATTTATGAAAATAATTATCTATTCACATATTCGTTAATTTAGTGATGGTTTACCGATAATTATTAAATTTATTCGTTAAAACAATAGACTTCACTATGATACTAATGGTGTACTATATAAAAAATAAGGGGAAAAACACCTTAATTCTTATTATTCTACACAAGGAGTAAATTAAAAAAATTTCTGTTGTCAGAAGAAAAAAATAATTATAGTATTAAATTATACAAAATTTTCTTTAGAAAAATTGTATTATGCCAAAAACATTCTGCACTTTTATGAAATATTTCAAATTATTTCTACACAGAAGTAAAATCATAATAAACTATTGCTGTACAGTGATAAAAATTGTTAAGTAAATTAAATGAGCATAAATTTACACACACACATATATATATATATATATTATTATTATTAATAATAAACCCTGCAAATATCGTACAACGTTAGAAAGTGTTTTATTTTTTAGCCATCCTGTATTAAAATACCATCAGATGATAGTGAAACCGGAATAGGAAGAAGAAGCGAGTATGAATGAAAGAAGTGGACGGGGGTGAGGGTGGTAAATAGACCGGTCTCAGATCATTATAGCAATTGGATTTGGTCCCGAGGGTTGCGAAATAGCCAGGTGGTCTCTTTAAGGAGGATAGTTTGCTTGTTGAGGGGGGAAACTAAATACAATCTATATGTGTGTATGTAGGTATATATATGTTTTCTGTGTGTGGAGAACAGAGGGGGTGGTTGGTTGGTATCACACACGCGCAAGCGTAATCGCACACATACTCACACAAACACGCGCGCGCTCACACACACACAAACACACACATATATATATATATATATAATTTCCCTGCACCTGGATTATTGAACATATTTTGAATCATTACTCTTTCAACATATCATCCCTAAGGCTTATTGAAGTCATAATGTAAAATATTAATATCTTCATTAAGGTAAAAACATATGCTTAAAGACATATGACATATGATTAAATCATTTTATGACTAAGAAAATATTTACCATTAAAAGTCATAAAATTAAATACATATATCAACGCATTATTTATTTTTTTTAAACCATATCATCAGATTATAATAAACATAAATTAAACATTATATTTTTGTGTGTAATAGTAATCTTAAATAAAAAGAAAAAAATTGCCAAAATGGTTTACCAATACCTATTAATAAATAAATATTAAATTAGCAATTATAAAATATATCATTGTATATATTAATGTATACAAGTCTATATATAAATCATTGTCTATGTATAATATAATATATTAATTATAAATTAACTGAAATCATTAAATAATTGTTTTTTTAAAAAACAGAATATATCACTGTTTAAAAATTAAGGAATGAGAAAGCAAAAAAATATTTGTTTAAATTCACAAGTTTCACGACATGAATTTTCGTTGATAACACAAATCATAAGTCTCACCCTCTGTGTTGTAAACCAAATAAGTTTATAGTAATTTGGTACAGTGTGCAGTACTGTGTTCAACACATGTATTATTACTAGTAACAACACACATTGTTACTAGTATATCTCTCGTCATTATAACTACTCTAGATTCCATGAACATTATTATCTATTGGCGTTGCTACTTTACTGTAATTCTAACACTCTGATAGTGGTTGCCAGTATCAGGACTTAGTACTGTCATTATAATATTTATATCGACTCGTTTATTATTATTGTTTTGTTGCTTTATTACCTTCTTAACCATAGCTATCTTTTATTCTTGTTTTCGTTTTATCGTTACATTTATTTATCTTTGTTTCTGCTATCAACTGCTCTGTTGTTATAATTTCATGAAATATTGTTTTTGAGATTTCTTATGTATTATGACGAATGTCGTCATTGGTTTGTCTTCTATGTAAATTTTATATGTACGTATAGTAAATCTGCGATATATGTATATTATAATAATTACAATAAGTATTATTATAATATAATTAATTGTACAATGTCAATAATATTATTACTGTATATTAAGTTTACATAAGTCTTTAGGTGATTATGTTTATATTTCAAAGTTCCCTTAGGTCACGTAACTATTGTTTGGTGGCTGATCAAATCAGTATTCCCATTTGATGTTAATCATACTTAATTGTCTTATAAGACATCGGTTTATTTCAAACGTCAAGTATATGTTATAAAGTTAAACATTTTTCTAATTTTAAATATAAAGTAATTTCTAATAAATCTGCAGGTTGCGCAAATGAGCTAATTATGGTGTTAATAAATCTCGGGTCCTACTTTGCTAAGTTAATATAATTTATTTATCTCATGTTTTGGCGCTTTTATGGGATTTTCTTTTAAAGTTAGATATTCCGCCATTTTGAGGTCTTTATTTACAAAATTTATATTTATATAATTTTATTAAATCTTAAATTATTGCGTTTAAACCAACGTGATAGCTTACTCCGTTATTGCGTAATGATTATTAAACAAATTTAATTTTGGTGAACAATTTGGGATGAACTCGACGGCCGATCAAAGCCATCGGTGGATTGTTGTAATCATCGGAAAATGCTTAATATGAATATGAAACCAAGATCAATACCCGATAGGTAAAGGGTTCACACACACATATACACATATACACATATATATTGAATTCAATAACGAACCGTTCGTTCGTTGAAAATAACTTTAAATGGTTCTAAAGAGAACACTGCCCGACAAAAGTGTTCCACTAAAGTTAAAAGTAAATTAATTTTTAATTTAATTCTCCACATATGTTCGAAGCATGTGATGCATTTTAATTAGATACGCTTTATATATTTTCTCCAGCGTAGTTTCAATCATCATACAGAGTTATTAGGTCTGGTGAATATATATCGATTATTATTTGGTTAGTATCTCGAATCATATTATCCTTAATACGTAGGTATTAAAGTAAAATTTGACTCTGGTATATATGGGATCCGTAAGTCTGAATGGAATGTACAGCAATTGTTACGTAGAATGGTACATTACTTGTGGTTTTAGTATCGATTAAAAATGTTTTATTAAGTTATGACGCATGATTTTGAAAAACAATCACCTTGGCTACCTCGTACTCAATTGTATTTTAAAAAAAAGGATGTACAATTTGAAGTTTTAAGAAAATATATAGTTTTGTGGTTCTAGAAGTCAAGAACTGAACTGCTTATTTTCAGTAGCCGAAATTTTAAATATGGCGGAGACATGTTGATCTCCAGTCGTTTATCGATATGATTATTTACTAAAAAACAGTAAGTCAGCCGTTATATTAAAATTGAAAATTGAATTCGCCAGTACAATCAATATCTTAAAAAATTATTTTCAACAATATTTACAAAGCTAATTTGACATGATGGGTGGGGATAACTCTCTGACTAATGACTTACAACTTACTAACTCTGTCATCTTGCTACTTAGGACATTCTTTCGATGTACAATATCCCCTCCAATATAAAATTAGTAGTGCCAAGAATACTTTGGAAACCTCCGGAAGAACTACTGCCCATCTATTTATTTACGTTTTTTTTTTTAATTTTGGTGAGTAACACATTGTCTTGAAGAGCTTAAGATTGAAGAACATGTTTTATTATTTAAAATTCGAATTTTTTAAAATTATTTTACAGCGATATCAAAATTATTTGTTCTACAATGATTATTCACAAAATCTTTCATGTAAAAAACGTAATCTAAAATCATCGTAAGCCGATTCACTTGACGAAAAACTGCAATTTATAAGAGATTAACTTCTCTAATTTGAATACTAAGAAGTAAGCCCTCCCACGCTCACACGAAAACCAGATTTCATATAGATAAACAATTACCACTGAAATCTCTCATCAGAGCAGTATTTTTAAATTATATTTTTTAATCGTATTTTAATTAATTATTTCCTTATCCAAATTAAAAATCCATGAGAAAATTTGTGTAATTAATGGCAAACAAACATTCATAAATTACGAAATAGTTGTAATACTTTAAAGTTGATATCAACTTTTTAATTAATTATCAATTGTAAAAACCTGTTTTATAATAATAAAATACTACGGTAGATATGTTATAAAATTTAGAACGGTTTTCGATATAAACTAATTAAAAAATATATTAATTTAAATTGTCTTAGAGATATTTTATACGATCATATTTATTTTGAGTTTAAAATCAAAATATCATTTGATTTTTTAAATTTTTACCAATTTTTGTTTTTTAAGGAAGGAAATTTATATTTATTATTAATTAATTTGCAAATATAAAAAAATAAAAATAAAAAATAACATATAATATATTTTTAATTGTAATTATTCCCAGACTTTTCTAAGCCAGTTTTTTTTAGGACAAGTTTTATAATACTTTAAACTGAGATATTTAGCAAGTTTGTAAACAAGTTTTAGTAATAAAATTAAGTAACATCCTGTTGAATAAAGAAGTTGATGTACTCTGGTTAACAATAATATTATACTAAGTGAAGAAATAGTACTCAACTATAAATATACCTTACGTAATAATACTTTTCCTTTCGTGTCAAGTTCAATTTCAATAATTATTACTTTATTTTAAATAGTAATTCAATTTTAAATGCGAAAAACAATTTATTCATAAACGTGAAATTTCAAATTTCTTAGTATTAAAATTAATTATAATTTCGTCGTTGTCGTTTACCTCCAGTCGCGCTCCCCCTCCCACAACACACATATACACACACACACACACATACACAAACCTTTTGCCGCTAAAATATACTGCATTTTTTATTTCTATAAAAAAATATAATTAAACAAAATAAATAATAATAATAATATATCTTAAAATCAAGTTGATATTTCAGTTGTTGAAAGACATTTTAAAAAATAGATGGTTTTTAAAAATCAAATTTAACCTTTTAAACTCATAATTTCAGAAATTTAGAGATTGGTTTTTAGATATAAAACTACAACCGCCAAAAATCAATTAATATCTTCATTTGTTACATAGATATTCAAAAAATAGTAATGTTACTTTATTTTATCCTTATCGGAGGTAAAAAAAAATAATACATAAAATCTTAATCAGAGGTTTGGTAAGCTAGACTACTGGCTCACGCAATTCCTGACCGGCCATTGGGTCTTCCGCGCCTACCTGTGTGGTAGGAGAAGGGCGGATGACCCCTACTGACATTACTGTGGCGATCCGGATACCCTGTATCTCGTGCTGTTCTAGTGCCCCCAGTGGGATGAATACCGCCTAGTTTGCTCGGAGATTTCCGGACTGCTCAGCGTGGAGAATCATCATCGCCACCATGCTGCGGAGCTCCAAGAATTTTAATACCATTGCAGGGTTGGCGACGAGGGTTCTTCAGGAGAAGGCTCGGGGATGAGGGACAACCTTCTGCGGAGCTGCCGTTCGCGGTAGCGATGAGGCAAGGGGACTCTAGCACCCCCATGCGAAGAAGACCGAGTCCCGGCGTGGATGACGCACTCGGGGTGTCCCCTTTAGAGGAGCTAACATAAAGGTCGAGTCCCGGCTCCCGGAGTGGGGACCCAGGGCCCCCGATCCGATCGGCGGGCTGAGACAGGGAGGCCCGCTTGAGTAAAGGACACTCCCCTGGGCTGTGTTATACTTAACTACAAGATCCGGCCTTGGGAGAGAAGGTAAAAAATAAATTTAACACCGCATTTAAAAATTTTTCTTAATATGCACTTAAACCGTAAGAGGAACATATATATATATACAAATTTTCATCACTTTATCTTCAGTAGTTTTTGCTGGACATTGATTATGAATGCCGCACATGTTTTGTATATATATATATATATATATATATACACATATACTTGATTTGTTTTATTACATAGTAATTTTTAGGATGATTTGTACGAAAAACAAATTCATTGAAATTTATTTATTTTTTATGAATATTCCAGAAGTCTCCAGATATTCCATGTTGCATCTCAATAACAAAATTTTGTTTTTTCACAATTTCATAAAATAGAAAAAATTTTCCCATGCTGCATGTCTTAAGTATTACAAAATGTAGTGATAATCGATAAATATACTGTCACTAGATAAAATCTTCTAATCAGTCAACACAAATTTAAGATTTTGGAGTCCCAATAGCTCTAATATCGTTTCATATCGAGTATGATTTTTAATCTTATCCAAGATCTATTTTTTGGACCTTTTATTAATCTTTTATAATCAACCCTTTTTCTCTTTTACTGTACATAGGAACTTTATTTATACCTTTATGTATATGTACGTTTAATTGAGACTGTTCGTTGGAAACCTCTCATCATGTGCTTTTTGTAATTCGATCTATTTGTGGTTCCATCCTGGGAACCGATTGCAAATATATAAATAGGGAGGGAGAAAAAGTGTTTTTCTAATGTAATAGAAAAAACCTTTTGCTTACACAGGATTAAAATTAATGATTTTTCTTCCTTGTACGAAGTAAAGGAAGTATTGTGATCATGAAAAATTTTTTTTTTTTAGATTTCAACAGAAATATCCTTTTCGACCATCCCTGAATCCATTTTAACTAGTTTCGGCGTGAAACTTCTGTACGTACGTACGTACATGTATCTCGCATAACTCAAGAACGTTTAGCCATAGGACGTTGCAATTCTGAATTTAAGACTGTTACATCTAGTTGTGCACCTCTCCTTTTGATTGAGATCGACTGGACGAAAAGTGTCCAGAATCCAAATTTTTTGGATTTTGGACTTTATCTTAACTGCATTACTAAGCCCTCATTGACAGCTTTTCAACGATATATCATTAGTGGTACTTATTTTCATTGTTTCCAGGTTTATAGCCAAATAAACGTTTAAGTAATGAAATATTTGGATCTTACAAGGGGAAAGCACATCGGTTCGAATCCGACTTAATTTTCTTTTCTTAACTTTTTTTTTAATTTATATATATTGAATTATTAGTAATTATTAACTCTGTAAAACGTTTTTACAATAAATTAATAGGTGCAGAAGGAAGTAATGTGGTGGCCACACCAGTTTTTTTTTTTACTTTAACCTATCGTATTTTCTAACTAATTTAATTTTTAATGTGACATTGATCATGGTAGGATTATTTTTCAACTTTTACGCAGCAATAGGAACTCCAAGCTAAATTTTTTTTTAAGTTTTATAAAATTCAGAATTTCTGAAAACTGAACAACTGGTTTAAAAAATAAAATAAATAAAAAAAAGAAAATTATTTAACTGGTAAGGGTAATAATAATTTTACAAATTATTGCTGGTGGAAGAAATAAATTTTAATTTTTATGCAAATTTAAGGAAATTTCAACAAACAGTTGCAAGGTTTTTTTTAGAAATAAAACATATTAGAAAGTATTATTTCTTCTGATTTGCTATTACGCAATAAATTTCATTTTAATATATTGTAATTGTGTTAGTTTTTTCTTTTCATTTTCGTAAAAAAAGGTATCATTGAAATATAAATTACTACAGTTCAGTATGAAATCAGATACTATGATAATCAAGATTATAATACTGGGAAAGTTATCATAGTGTGATCAACACAATAATCTATGTTTATTTCAAGCAGATCATATTAAATATTTATGATAAAATATGACCTCATTGTCATTGGATCAATCGTTACTGAATCCAATCGATTCACTACTTGATAAAATTACAGGTCACATAGACAGATTGGTAAAAAAAAAAAAAATTAAATCTTTTATAACCTATTTAATTAAATATGCCTTGTAGTTAAAAAAACAAATTTTATGATTTTTTTTTTGTATAATGATTTTTAGAAATTTTTTGTATAATTCGCATGGAAAATTGAATTAAATCATCGAATATTTGTTTTAAAATTTTCTACATATGAATGAAATGGACAAATTTTCAAGATGCATAAAATCTTATTTATCTTAAGTAAATAAAATGCATAAATTAAAATAATATAATATTACCTAACGTATGGGAATATAAAATAAAAATGTTATTGTTTTTTTAACAAACAGAAAAAAATCAAAAAGAATATTGAATGATGTATATACTTTTATGAGTTTATTACCCACCCATTTAACGACGTTACTTTACATCAAACATAAGATAGTGTTTTTTGACCTCATTCTTTGTGTTTTTATCCCAGATTTCTCAAAAAATATTAAAAATAGTTTTGGAACCTATTTTTTCAATCATTCAGAACATATTTCATATAAAATCACTAAAATTACACTTTAATTTGTGTCCAAAGAATTACAGTTTGCATTAATTTAAACGAAGGCGCAGAAATCAGAACGAAATCTTTCGATATTTTTTTTTTTTATTCACCTCCGGGACCCCCGTTACGTATTGCTTCAGAGAATGAGAGGAATGATTTTTTTCGTGTGTGAAAATGCCATACCTGACCGGGATTTGAATCCGGGATCTCCAGATGAAAGGCCGAGACGCTATAACTCGCGCCACGGAGGCTAGCAGCCGATAATTATTATCAAAGCGTTTCCAAACCTATGATAATATAAAGTTGCTTCTTTATTGTCACTAGTGAAGCATGTCCTGAAAATCTGTTACATTCTACTCTGTATAGGTATAATTAAAAATTTATAAATCAAATTGTAAAATTAAAAACGGTTATTTCTCGCCGACTTACCAGTACAAATTACGTAGTTGATTGTAAAGATGGCTTTGTACAAGTCAGTTTTTAATCTACCTAGACAAATGAGGTTCAACTTTGGGGTACATCGAGTAATTCTAATATAGAAACTATTTGTTTGGAAAATATCTAATAAAAATTCTACGGATACCACGATACATAATGTAATTTTCCTAACCTTCAGGAACTTTCCAACTAAAATACTCGAAAAAATGAAAATTGTAAAAAAATAGTTTCTAAAATAAAAAAAAAAATTAATTTAATTATATAATTGAAACAAAAACAAATTCTTAAATTCAATTAAATGAAAAAAGTGTGAAGGCCTGCATATCGTGCTCAGGTATAGTCATAGCTCCTGAAATACCGAAAGAGAGAGATAGAGTGAGAGATTATCACCTCTGCACGTAAAAGAAAAACAATTTTTTTTTTTACATTTAACCGAAACTCTTTAGTACGGGGTTTCATCTAGACCGACGACTTAATTGAGCGAAACATATCAAATCTAAATGGAAACAGTTAGATCTCAAGTTTAAAAACATGTACTGGCTGATAGGACATAGATCTTTCAGCGTAAAATAAATTATTAATTTATAAATCAGTTTTTAATCCTTTTTGACTTCCGGGCTTGAATTGTGGGGTACGGTATGCAATTACAGCATTGACATACTTGAACGCTACCAGACAAAAACACTGCGAAAAATACTACACATATCTTAGTACATAAGCCTTATGTATAATGATCTTATGTCGCGAACCGTACGGCAGAAAATCTCTCTGGTCAGCCTACGTTACCAAAATTGTTTGGATCGGCACCCGAATTATTTGGCAATCGATTTATTGGATAGCACGGTCAGTGATTTTTCAAGATTGCTATCGTTTCAATTAGCGACATTATGGTCTGGCTATACTGAGTGCTTCTCTACAGAGTGCTTCTCATTGGTTTTTTTCGTTTCGTTGTTATCATTAGGTAACCAGCCGATGGGTTTGTGACTACTTAATGTTAGTTCAAATAGATCTTTTTTACTTATTGTTCAATTATCTTGATGAACAGATTGTAAAGTTACTGTGTCGTTATAATAATAAAAAAAAATCTTAACCGAAAGCTATGATGTTATGATGTTGCTACAAAAAATTCATAGATTAAACTAAAAATTGTTTATCATTCTGAATTTTTGGCTAAATCTATTTTTTTCGATTAGAAGACTAGCCGTCACAATTATTAAAATATTTCATTCATACTTTTCTATTTATATGCTTCGACATGGTTTTATATTTTTCTGAGACAACAAAAAATGTATATCCTCTCTCTTTGTTTTCTGTTACCTCCGGAACCACCGTAAGGTATAACTTCAGAGGATGTGTGAGGATGATATGTATGAATGTAAATGAAGTGTAGTCTTGTACAGTCTCAGGTCGAACAGTCATGAAACGTGTGGTTAATTGAAACCCAACCATCAAAGAACACCGGTATCTGCGATCTAGTATTCAAATCCCTATAAAAGTAACTGCCTTTACTGGGATTTGAACCTTAGAAATCTCGACTTCGAAATCAGCTGATTTGTGATGAAGAGTTTGAGTTTAACCACTAGACCAACCCGGTGGGATATCATTGTATTTCCTATCCACGGTTACCCTAACGTTTTGATTTTTTTTTTAATCGTCAACAGAAATTTTAAATACATTTAATACATAGTATAGCCTCTTTTTTACATACTGTTGCTGCAGATTTAAAATTCTTGTTAAACGTCCAAATAACTTAAATTTTCTACTAATATTATTATTAGAATTAAAATATATGAGGAATATATTAAACATAAATAGAATTTGATAAATAAGTTGAAAACAATGAATAATTAAAATATAATATTAACTTATTTTAAAATAAGTTTGTTAGTCAGCATATACTAGTGTAATTTATAAACTCTTTAAATTAGTATGTAGCGCACGTAATAAACATTAAATATCACTTGTTTATTTTGCATTTAAATTATCTTTTGATGCGTTTATATAAATATAATGTACTTTTATCTTTGATCTACTTATATATTTACTATATAAATCAAAAGAATGCAGTTGCATTTTTACCAGAAAATGTGTAACCATCTGTTAAATACTTAAGGTATCTAAATTTTAGCTGAAGTCATAAAGTCGGAAATCTATTTTTATTGATATTTACTTTAAAATAACCATTTTAAATTTATTTTTAAAACATTTTACACAAGTAAAAAAATGTAAACATTGTAATTTCTAAAAATAATTCTCGCCTTCTACTATTTCTTGTAATCCAACAAAAAAGAATATTTTTTTACTTTTTACTTTTCCTTGGCACTATTTGTAAATTAATTATGTGTACAGAGATAAAAGGGACAGAGGAAAATGAATAGATGAAATATAGTTAACGTGACCGATTGTAAAAAGATTTTGAAAAAATTAAAATTACTGGAGAGAATCTTTATAGGACAGAAGTATGGGGAAGATTGACATCATTCAGTGACCTCACATGAAGATATGAGTAGCTGTGAAAGATGAAGAATTTAAATAAAAATTTATAAGATTATTATTTCTAATCTCTTTATTTAGTTTAAATAAAGCAGCCCCCTCATCTGGAACAATGAGATGAGGATGATATGTATGACATATAATCAATTACAGTTATAATTATAATATAATTTATAATTTTTAAAATTAAAAATGATTTTTTATTAAAAAAAAATGTATATATCTTTTTACACTATTTTTAATATTATTTTAAAAGAATGTTATCTAAAATTAAGGCCATTCAGTAGAATAATTTTGAGTTGATTTGTTTAAACATTTTCACACCTTAGCTAGTAATCGAAACATGAATTTTAGTTTACCAGAAAAATACAATGATGTCTTTAATTATCTTTTAAATAAATAAATTTTTGATAATTTTGTAAAAAAAAAGAAAATAATTGTTATTTAGGATGAAAGAAATGATTTTACAATTACTTGAAGTGTAAAGAATGTCTTCAGTCAATTTTATCCGTATGAAACTGCTTTTTTCCAAGGTTTCAGATTTCAAGCTTAAAATCCTACTGCTTTATTTTAAGACAGGAAAACCCTGGAACTTCAGCTGGAGGGACGATTTAGAACCTTAGTTACATGTCATATACATGCCACATAATTCTAATGGTCGAAGTTATTTCTTTATTAATCTTTATCTTTAACTATGCCTTTAAATTTTTATATGGAAACCTATATTAAGCACATATTTAAGTTGGACTAGTCAATAATTTCCTCTTGCCATCACGGGTAAAAACTCTCAGAAACGTCCGTATCATGGGTGGCCGTTACCAAGAGATGGACTTTTCTTCAGAGCAGAATTGATTGGCTCGTGCTGTGGTTTCTTCACGAGTCGATAGTTCTTCTCATCAATAATTTTTCTTATCTTTGATGCTTTCTTCCCTATTCTGGGTTCTATGTTTGTAAGTCAAACCTTTTTTTTGGTTTATGCTCTGAATTCACAAAATTTATCCATGTCTCAAACTTGTGGGAGAGCTACTGCCTATGGACAGAACTGGAATACCCATTTCCTGTCCGGTGATTTTTTTTTCAATTAACCTAAAAGTCTACCCAGTAAAATCGGATCTTTAAACTTTTTTAAATTACAACCAAGATCCAAATTATCCCCTCAAGATCGTACAAAATTATAAAAAAGCAATGTTTTTAAACAGTTTTGGTTTTAAAAAAATCGTCTATTTAAGAATATAACCAAGGAAATAAGGAATATATTTTATATGAAAGGGTTGAAAATAATATTTACTATTTTTTACTTAAAGTAACTTAATAATATGTCAACGTAAAGAGTTATGATTTAAAATAGGATGTCATTATTTTATACAATTTTTTTCTTACTTTTCTCAGATTTGTTGTTAGTCGTATGTTGCTAATATACTTTACGGCTTCTTATTAAAGAACAGTGAATGTTTATAAGCAGTCTGTATAATAAAGTAAAAAATACAGAGTTAAAGACTAGATCTTACATTATGTTCTATACTGTTTATTTATTACTTATGACAGTAACTTTATGCAGCAGCACTCAACAACGGTGATAAATCGAACTAAACAAACCAGCTGCTGCTGCTGCTGCCGTTGTGTTGCACCGTTTAGTTGAATCACTGAAGTTCAAATAAATCACGATCTATAAACCAATGTCATCCCTTCTAATGCTCCCATAAATAATTATATAATTGAGCTTTCTGTACTCTTTACGCATGTGCGTAATTTTTTATTATTTTTATTTATAATGATATTTATTATTTTTACCTAGTATAATTAATTAATGAATCAGATTCTATTCAAATTTGTTTTTCTTTATTTAGATTACGTTACTAAACAGTGAAAATGTATTTATAACAAACATTTTTAGAAAATAATTTATAGTTTATTTAATGGAGAAAAACTGACACCGACGAAATTTTATATTTTTTAACGATTTGAAACCTTCAACAATATTGAAATCTTAGTTATAAAATTCTCTATATATTCACATGTTAGTGACTATTTTCAATTTAAAATATGGGCTTGATAACTCATTTATTAGAGGTCTGATTTTATTAAATATTTTTTTAAAATTGAGTAAGAGTTTAGTGAAAGAGTCCTTTATTCCGAACGGGGGTTGACTTACTCGTATTAGTTACAGGTTATTAGTTTTTATTAAAAAATAAATAAATAACATGGTGAAAAATATCATTAGATTTAAACGTCCCCTCTCCAAAAAAAATACCTATTAATAATGCCATTCGTAAAAATTGGTATTTAAAACGTTTTCTATTTTCTTAATTTTTAAACATATCTCCTCGAGTTTTTTAAAATTATTTGTTCTCTGTGTGAGTTACGAGAACATTTTATAATTGTAACGGAGATTTATGGCTAATATAACACCTTTTTCATTTTATAAACAGGAATTTTATTTATTTTTTCCGTTTCAATTAAGTACTTATGAATCTTTTTTAATTATACTTCTCTACTTTATTATTGTTTATTACTATATTTGCTATAACTCATAAATTTATAAAACTAATTTTTTTAAAGGGAACAATACTGAATATTTTTGCTTTATTTCTTCATATTTACTTATATACAAAAGTTTTTTTTTTTTTTACTAAACTGATTGTAAGTAAAATTAGTAGAAAAAAAGAAAAGCTTTTAAACATCAGTTTATATATGAACGAATCAACTATAAAAAACATAGTAGAGTATTAGAAGTGATAAATTCCATCTCCAATCTAGATTTGATAAAAAAAACTGTTTAGTATTTCAACCAACTACAATAAATTGAATTTTCTTTTTTTTGAAAAATTTATCAGGATTAAAATAATAATTTTACAAAAAAAAAGTTACCAATCATTTTTTTAGATTTTTTTTTTTACAAAAACATAATTCTTTATACAGTATTACGAAAATATTTTCGTTTGAGACGTATTAAGAACTCCTTTTATAAAACCTTAATATTGCAAAATATTTGAGTTTTAATTGTTTTACAACTGTTTTAAAAAAAAATATTAAGTCGTAAAGGTAATCATAATTTTCTACTTTATTACTGAAGAAAGGGTTACATTTTAAATTCTGTAGAAACTTCGTAAATCTTCAATAACATCTCTGCCCAATTTTATGTAGCAAAGAGATAATCTATTTTCAAAATATCTAATACAACACTGTTTGAAAGGTTTTATATAAATAAAGAAAATCTGCCAACACAGTTGTAGGACTTTCCCCATCACGCGGCTTTTTTCTGATACATGGCTTACATAAACACGCGCGCGCGCTCATAACTTAATTAAAAATATTTATCATTTTATTTAAATGTAATATTTTTATTTATTTAAATCAATGATTCTAAATAAAGCGCGCGCGCATACTGTATTTTATTCGCACGGATGTAGCGGTACTAGCGGCCACTTTAAATACTAATTTACTATTTAAATATTATTTATTTATTTAACTCCACCGCTCATCTGTGACGTCACAACATACAGACGGTTACAACAGCTGTACGTCAGTGCTACACTAGCGCTTCTTGTGGGGAGAGGGGTACTACTGACGTAGAATACCCAATTAGCCGCGCTAGTTGGTATAGATAATTTTTTTGCGGTTGGTGCGATTTTGAAAAAAGGATTTTTGCAAATATTATTACTTTTTAATTGCTAACAAAAATGATTAAGAAAATTAACACTTTAATTAGGCGAAATCTCGAGATACTGAGGATGTATGACCTTGCTCTACAGCCTCACCACCACGACCTTTTAAGCTGAAAATTTAATGCCATCATATATAAAAGTAATCTGACCAACTTTGGTCAAAATCGGTCCAATATTTCTGGTGAAGTAAGGCGATTTAGGGTGCGACACCGAACACACACACATACGAACATCCGGAAAATTTCCATCCGGTTTTTCGGGTTCCTTAGGTGTCAAAACGTCAGATCCGGTGAAAACCGTACATGGCCAAATTGGACCGATTACAATAGCTTTCCTTTCTAAAGCTATAGCCCTGCTATAGTACTAGACGGGGAAGTGAAAATAATAAACATTTGTTTTACAGATAGGGAAAAATTACGTTAGAGATGCTTTAAACATTTATTAAGGTCTTTTTAAGTTAAATCCCATAAACTATAAACTGTAAACTATACACTATAACTGTAACTGTAAAGCTATAACTGTAAACTATAAAATATAATCCCACAAACTGTCTATATATATATATATATATATATATATATATATATATATATATATATATATATGTAGACTAAGACATATGTTTCACTGTTATAATTAACTTTACTCACTAGATTACCAATCTTATAAAATACAAACAAAAAATAATATAAAAAAATTCTTTAAAATTTGAAATTGTATGAAATAAAATGAAAATAACCAAAATGTCCTAACAAAGATAACTTAAATACCAAGATTTTTCCGGTAATAAGATTTTTCCTGTGTATACATACACATTATCAACCGCATTTTATTGGCCAGGGTAATTATAAAATTTATACGTATTTAAATTTGTGTGATGAAAAATGTTTACAAATAAAAAAAGTTCCACTTCGTTATTTTTTATTAAAGGATAAATGTATTAGATAATGAATTCGTTTGTTTTAAAAGCATTTAGAATATTATGTAAAGAAAATCAATAAAAGTAATAATAATAATAAAAAGTAAAACAAAAAATCGTTTACATAATAATGTATATTGAAAACTTATCATTTGCAGTTGTTTAATTATATAAACATATACAATGTTATTAAAAAATAATTATGTCATCTTCATTGAAATGCAGCCCTAGGTTGACTCTTTACGCCATCAATTTCAGAATCCATTCCAGTATATAAATCAACTTGCAATAATTCAAATTTTCTCCTTTTCATTTTAACTTTTATTTCTTATCTTTTAGTTCACGTATTTTTTATTTTCATATTAAATTACCTTCCAATAGGATGTTAATTAATAACAGTTTTGAAATTATCTTATTCAGTATCTAGTAAAATTATTCCGGGGTGAGTACCATTAATTAAATATGAATGAAATAAAACACTTTAAATTCCATGAAAAAAGTAAAATTTTAAATTCCATGAATATTAAATAAAATTAAAAAAATAAATATTAAATATTAAAATAAAAAATTAAATATTAAATTCCATGAAAAAGTAAAAATCTTTAACTGGACATAAATCAAGGTCCTGTAGAATGAAAACAAAGGTTTTAATATCAACTTATCAATTATTTTAATCTATCGATGAGCTATTTCCATTAAATAATTTATCCTATAACTAGAGAATCAATGAAGAAATTAGATTAAGTTAAAATGAAACCAAAATTTTACAAGTAAGAAAAATGTTAACTGATTACGCAGATTAATAATCATAATGAATCGCAAAAGTATAATAAAAATAATTAGATCGAAATTTGGACTGATATATTTCATTCAACGTAATTTCGAATTCGTATTTATTCAATTAATTTTTGAGAAATAACAAAATTTTGCAATAGACGATGGAATTTGCCCTACTGTGGTCATTCTTTTGTCATTGCTTTTCTAAAAATAGTATTTTTATAAACATGCTGACGTACACTAGTGTCATTACAGTGTTATGAGTGCCCTGCTACTGTGCATGCAATCCTATTAACATGGTAAATAAAATTAGTCTAATGAACACATTCATTTGGTATTGCTTGTATTTCCACATTTTCCTCTAAAGAGTATAGAATATGCCCAAATAAATAATCTTTTGGGGGACTCATTTCCCTTAAATTCTTGCAAATTGATCTCGTATCTGTCGCTTGAATTATTTACTCAGTGATAACTTCTATAAAACAAATTTGCTAGACAAAATTAAACTTTTACATAAATATTTTTTATTAGTGCTTCCATTTTAATTATTTTTAGAAAATGTTCGTCGGTAATGAATTTAAAAATTTTCCATAGTACAATTTTTCAAAATAAAACAAACGTTCAACTATAACTTTATTATAAACAATGAATATATTGACTTGAATGTTATTTTCCGCCCTTCCTAGGATTGTCACTCTAACATTTGTAGTTGATACGTTTTGGAATACCACCATTCTCAAAACTACTTTTAGCTCTGAATTGTGATCCTTCCCAACTTTTCTGTCCACCTGCTGTCATGGCTTCTTCTGCTTTGTCCCTCCCGCTCTAACGGTTATAAAATTTCTTGACACTAATCCTTCTGATTCTTCATTTTAACAATTTTAGATCATTAAACATTACAACGGATTGAATGTTTATTTGTTCATTAACTATGTCCTGTCCTTTCAATTTTAGCTTGATTATTTCCATGTTTTTTTTTCTATTTATACTTTTCCATTTTTCTGTATAATGTATACTTTCATTGATTTTATCATTTCATGGCGGAGAGGGATATGGAGAAGAAGAAGCTTAACATCGTTATTTATAACGATCCCAACTCAGAAAGACTCAGTGCTAATTGTAGTTTTGAGAATAGAGCGTCCAAAACGCGTCAACTGCAAATGTTAGAGTTAAAATGATAGGAAGGCCAGAAAATAACACCAGTTATGATAATCTTAGGGAAGTTATAAAATATTCTGACAATACAATTGTATTTATGCTAAGATATAGAACGTTTCCAGTAATGAAAACTCAACAATGACTAATGAAACTGTACTGGAAAAGTTCCGTTCCCTTCCCATTTTTACTAAAGTTTTACCAATCTTAAGGATAACACTAAATATAGAACCTATTAAACAATAAAATAATTGTAAATAAAAACCTGGAATTAAATTTAATATATAACGGTTCATTTTTAAACTGTAAAACCTGCTTAAAGAGATCTGTATCTTTGGTTTTTTTGTGATTGTTTTTATTTTATTTTAATATAATTATACAAAATTTATTCAAGTTATTTTTCATTAAAACTCTTTATCTTTCTTTCTCCACCGCAAACTTACACACACACAAACACACATAGAAAACAGTAAAATTACTTTAATAAAAGAGACATTGCACTGGATTAAATACAGAATAGTATTGTATTATTAAGAGTAAGAAACACATTACTAGAAATACAGACGAGACTGTCGCCATAAAGAGTATCTTGTCTTGTTTTTGTGATCTTAACTCGCTAACTGTCGGGTATTAACCACCTCTATTATACTGTTACACTTCATTCTTGCTGCGGCTTATCCACAGACAGTATTAAATTCATTTTTTTTTTTATAAAGATTTCTCTAAAGAAAAAATTCAATAGTATTCTATACATTATAAATATATGATTTAAGTATATGTGTGTGTAATATATATATATATATGTGTGTGTGTGTGCGCGCGCCCGCACGCGAGTTTATCTGTGTGGAAGAGAAAGATAGAGAGTACAATACCTGAAATTTTTTTATACAAGTAAAGGTTTTTTTCAGAAACGAGAAAGTTTTTTTTATTTTGAGTTATTACTATATGATCAGTTTAATTTTATATTTTACGCAAAATGTAAGCGCTGAAGGATTTTTTTGTGAAACCATTCCGATTTGGTTTTAAATCATTTTAATGAGAGTTGGTTACGTTACCATTCACTCATTCATGTGATGAATCTTCATTTGAATGATTAATTTAAAGCTAACTAAATAAGGGTTTTACCATTAATTTTTACATTATATATAGTGAAATTTATACCACTGATAATTATTTAGTCATTTTTACACTAAGAAAGAACAAATCACTAATATATTGGTATTTTAAACACATCTTATAAACATTAGTTAAAAATTAAATAAAAGTGTTTTTATTACATTTAATATACAAAAAACCTCTTGTAATATTTTATCCTGATTATTATAAAACGGTTCCTCTTAATAACATATTACGTATTTAAGAAAACAAAGTTTTAGCTCAAAAATTTCAGAACGTCTTCTAGGTAAATAAGAAATTCATTTTCCAATGTTACTACACTAAGATACATATCATTCCGACTATAATATTCCATGCATCTTTGACCTGACGCGACCACAGTAATGATAAATACTGAACAGAGTTGAAAAAACAAAAAAGTAGCTGTTACTAGTACTATGTATTTAACATAATATAGTAGCCTATCTGTATATAAACTGGTACATCATAATGGATTGAATAGGATGATATAAGAATCACTCACGAGCTCTAATCCTCTAAAATTAAATATTCATATATATCCATATAAATAGTAATAACTTTATTAGATAAATAATAGCACGGCGTATCATCTATAATTCAATTTGATCTGTAATAGGTATCATTTTTCTGACGACCATTATCTTTAGACTATTTCAACATAGGATTTATTGTTTTATTTTAAATTACATAATTATACTTTAATGTTACATTACATTAAAATTCATTCTACGAATATATACTGCCGTAGATGTTAACATGTAATAAGAAATAAGAAATTACGCAATAGTAATGGATTCTAAATAACTTATTCTTTATTCTAAACAATTAATGTTAAATTAACATTGTTTTCATGAAAATAGTTTAGAATAATGAAAATTTAGTTATTTTTATTAATTTACTTCATTTTAATTATAAAAAATAAGAAAAAGGATTAATTATATTCAAATTTGTACTTTAAAAACTTTTGTTATAAACATCGTGTTTCCATTGTAGATTGTCTGAACGATTTTTAATTCAGTTGGGTGCTTCAATACTTTATAAAAATTGATCGAAAACAAGGTTTTTCTTTTAGGAATCCTATATCTATTTTCTGATGGTTCTTTAAATTTTAAAGGACAATTTTTTTTTTCCTTTTCTTTTCTTTTATATCATATACTATTTAGATAATTCAACGCAAAATTATTTTATCTACAATGCATTTCAGTTAACTCGGGTAAGACATCCCGATATTTCAATATACCTATAGATGAGATGAATATATGTTACCTGGACTTTGTTTTGAATTATCCTGCGAGTAGAATTACCTGCTATTGTTACAGTTTCTTCATGAATAGATCTCATAAACCATTTTTCTTTAATCTTGATCCCTTTTTCTCATTTTTGGCTCTTAAATACGACCAACTCTATTGGTTTAACCTAAGAATAACTCTGGGCGGCATATTCAAAGATCCAGACTCGCCACGGCGTTCTCAAGGGAGCGTACGTGGTAAAGGCATGAGGCATAAAGACCGGGGCTCCGCCTTTGGGGTGAGGCCCAGGAACAACATAGTCGGGCTTGGCTACCTCATTTCAAAGGTTACAGGCAGGTAAAAATAAAAGATCCAAACCGGCGAGCTGATCTGTCGTATCGGACCAGCTTTTCTGAACAGACCTCGTATTTTTAAATTAAATTTTTAACTAGTTATACGAAAGATTTCATAAATTGTTAAAAATTCATACATGGAATATAATAACATTATTTCTCGAAACTGTGAAGCGAAATATTTTGTGCTCTGTGAAACAAAAATAGTTATATATGCTTTTTGATGCAACTGAATATTATAATACAGGTTTATCATAAAAAATGGTGCGGTTTTGAACATGGTTTAAATTAAAACAGAATTACTTACAGTTTATGTTTTTTTATTTTTTAAATTTGTCGTCTCAAACATTTTTTTACATAATTAATAAATTTCAACATGTGCGCCCTTAGTCGCTCGACAAATGTCCAAACGATACTCAAATTCTCTTCAAACATTACTTAACATTTCTTCGTTAATGGTTGTCATTGCTTCATTAATCCTGTTTTTTAAGTAGCTTAGGTCGCGAATTTTTTGTGTATAAACAAAACGCTTTTGATGTACCCCCACAAGAAAAAATCGCAAGGTGTCAGGTCTGGACTCCTTGGAGGCCAAAGTATGTATGGGTCCTTGCCGGCCTATTCATCGATCTCCAAATTTTTCGTTCAAAGCGTCCGTTACCAATGAATTGAAGTGCGGGGGAGCACAATCTTGTTGGAAATGAAGTCGATGAATGTTTTTGAGTTCATCCAGCTGAGAAAAGCAATAATCGGTTAACATGTCAAGATATACAACTCCATTAATTGTTGTTTCAGCAAAGAAGAAAGGCCCTATTACACGATTTTTCATCACACCACACCAAACATTAACTTTAGGCGAATCGCGTTGTTTCTCAATAATTGCGTGTGGGTTTTCAGATCCCCATATTCGTGAATTGTGTCTGTTAACACATCCATTCACATGGAATGTAGCTTCTTCGTCTGTAAAAATAATATCGTCTAAAATTGATTCGTTTTCACTTATTCTGTCCAACATTTCAACAGCGAAATTGTAACGTTTTACACCATCATCGATCGGGTTTCAATTCCTGCAGTATCTGGATTTTATAAGCGTGTAATTTCAGTTTTTTATGTAAAACTTTGTGAACTGTTGATTTTGGAATACCTAATTCGACGCTTCGACGGGGGATGGACTTCCCAGGACTTCTAATTGCCGATTGTCTAATTAGTTCAACCGTTTCGTCTGGTACACTTGGTCTGCCGGTTGATTTCTGTTTCTTAACCGATCCAGTTTCTTCGAATTGTTTGAACCAACGTGTTATATTTTTGTGTGGTGGATATCTTCCGAATTCACGTCGAAACGCACGCTGAACTAATATTAAGGATTTTAATTCAGCCATCAATAAAACACACTTTGCTTTGTCTTTATCCGAGAACATAGTAACTCACTAAACTCACCGCAACAACAATACAAGAACTGACGTTGTGGTTACAACTGCTGATAAACAAACGTTTGGGTTGGAAGCTTTCAGGGATACCAATATAACATCTAGAAATTTCCCTACAATCTTCCTATGAATTACTGAAACCGCACCATTCTTTTATGATAATCCTGTATTTAAAAATATACCAATATATTTCTTTCTTTTTACAAAAAAAGATCATAAATAGCGCATGAAAGTGTCAAAATTTTTCATTTATTAAAAATTATTCTACATGAATCATATTTTCTAGCATCAAAAAAAAAATCTATCCATCTATCTTTTGTACGCTAAACACGCAATCTGAATCACGCAAATCTTTTGAATAAGTCCGAGATGTAATATTAGCTACACACAATAAAGAAGATGTTTAGTAATTATGTCATGGTTAGAAATTAAATCTTGGCAAAGCGAAACAACTAAACCATGCAATTATATTTCCATTTATTTGTATGTTTTATATGAATTGGATTCTTTAATCTCTATTTTTATTAGTATTTATTTTATGGTTGACACGTAAACATCTGTAAAATTTTATTTATTTTTTAAACGTAAAAATTTATATAATCAAATACCATTATTTTATTAATGTTATTTATTCGTACAAAAGAAAAGTAATAATGGTAATCGTAAACATAGTGAAATACAAGCTACTTAGCAGTCCTATTGTAGATAACCTACTGTTAAGAGACCACCCGATGGTAGAGTCTAGTAATGGTGGGGTAGTTATCGGGGGTGGAAGTTGTATCACGCCTTTTCCTGACCACTGTCCGAAATCTTGTTGTTACAAATAAAAATCTCCCCTTACAAAACACATAAATCAAGCCCCTTGTTATTGAATTTATTCTACTGCCTCGATCTTATTTTTCATTTCTTAAACTCTACATAAGAAAATCTATTCTTCCTTTCTTTTTTTCTCTGCTTATTCTACTTATTTTTCTTATTCGTTTTACAAATACAATGTCGAACATCGATAGTGACATCTGATACTCGATTAATTCTAAACCATTTATCCGACCGTTTTGTATAGAAGGAACAGCGGTAACGGCTTTATTGCTCACAGCAGGATACTAAAATGAATCCTTACTCTGAATTATACTCTTCATTTTTTAACTAATCAGATTTTGAATAATGCTGAACTGTCAGTATTTCTTTTATAAGAATATTTTATGAATTGATAAAACAATTATTTTATTTTTAAATAAATAAAATCCTGTTTTTATTCAGACTTGTCAGGACTAGACCGGAGTCATGGCTAATTTGCCGATAATCCTAATAAAGAGAAATGTATGTTGCTTTTAATCCGGTAAATTTTCAAGTGTATAATTATTTTAGAAATACTTGACTTTCTCTCAAATGTATTTACATTAATATTAATATTTTAAAAGTATTTTTTTAATACTACATTTCTTCCGGAATAATTCAAGGATGGCAAAGGTAGTTTAAAGAAAATTTTAAATAAAATATTTTCTAGCTGATTTCCAGGAATTTATTTTTAATACAACATGCATAACAATACTAATTTCAACGTACTCCATTATTTATTAATAATACCTAGTAAGCTAATTTTAGGAAAGTAATGTCCTTTGATCAGTTAAATATATTATTTCTCTTTCTGTGAAATAATTTGATTTTTTGTAACTATTCAATTTCTCTTTGAAATTTGTTGTATATTTTGTGTAAATAAATACACATTCTTCAACAAAAACAGTTTATTTTTGCTCATAGCTTATTTTATATAACAATCCTGTCAGTGCTAAATGTAAATAAGATTCACTCGTACAACCGATACCATAAAACCAGATATCTAATTAACAACATTACTCTTTCAGAAAATAACTGTGAGTGGTTCTTCTTGTGATACACGCTCCCCCAAATCAATAGTGAAAAATACATAATTGTTTTTTTAATTCTAATATTGCCAAATATCATTGTTCTAAGAACTGAATTATTTTGATAAAAATGAAAAAAAAATTATTAATTAAAAATTTTACCGCCTTTTATTTACAAAAAAATAATAATAAACCATTTTGTATAATCTACAATGCTAACAACCAATATTCAGTAAAATCTTAAGTTTTCAATACTTTTGTGCTGTTTTTCTATGCTGGATAAGTACATATTTAAGGCGATGATTTTCATGAATAACTCGTTTTACAGTAAGGCTAAAAATTATTTTGTTAAAAATTACATTTTTCTACGGCTGCATTGCAACGTTTGAATTACGCATCTGGAACCTCTATCATAATGAGGAATATTATGAAACAGATTTTCATTACGATACAAATGTTACTAATCAACCACTGACTAATTAGAAACGAGTATTGTTTAACGAATCAGCTGTTTTTTTTTTTTTTACTTTGATTTTAATGCTATTTTGCAGCAGAGCTTAATTTGAAAGTACACCAAAAGGTAACTAAGTTTTTACATTATGCCGGCCTCCGTGGCGCGAGTGGTAGCGTTTCGGCCTTTCATCCGGAGGTCCCGGGTTCGAATCCCAGTCAGGCATGGCATTTTCACACGCTACTATGTCATTCATCTCATAATTTGAAGCAATATCTTACGGTGGTCCGTTAGGTAAAAAAAATTTTCTATATTACAATGGTTATCCTTTTGTTAATTATGTCGGTCTCTGAGAAAGAAATATTTTAACACCGACCGATATTAAAAAAAAAAAAAAAAAATTATGACTAATAACCTATTCCACAAAATTGTATTTTATGAAAAATTAAAAAATATATTTCGTAAACAGTGTATTCTATCATTGATTTAAATCGATAATCCCAATATTTTCTCAACCATAGAAAAATACGGTGTGCAATACTTTATAATGGCCATTATTAAATTCTTGCAAAGTTTACGACACCCGCTAAGGCTTGTGTCGTAACTTATTTCGCACACGTGCATCAATGGCTATCATTATAGGCTCGTTGCATAATATACTATTCGTTATTCCTACACAATTTTACATTTTTTTCATAAAGAGAAATATTCTTTTTGAACTCCATAATAGACCTTTAAGTTAACTGAAAAGTGAAACTTTTCTTTAGTTCTCGTGAATTTTTTTGAAGGGAAATTTTAAAATAAACTGAAATTACTCATGTTAATACATATATATATATATATATTGGATAATCAAGATAAAACCACTTTTAAAATTAAATAATTTATATGAATCCAATTATTAATTTTCAAATCTATTGAAGAAATATAATATAACTTGTAATAGACCAAAATATATATTTATTGTACGATCTACTACTATTTGAAATGTACCTAAAAACGTTTTAATTATATTAATAATTTAAATACCACTTTATTGTTATGAAAGCTGAACAAGCCAATTTTTAGTTTATATTAATTTTTTGTTAAATTGATTATCTAAAATATTTTCACTTTTATGATGATTAACTTTTATTTTAATTTATATCCACTGACTTACAATTGGGCTTACTAAAATTCCATTTACCTAAACTTTAGAATATGATCTTTTACTTTCCCGCCTAGCGCTGTAGCTGTAGAAGAAATAATCGGTCCAATTTGGGCATACGCAGTTTTCACCGGATCATTACCGGATCACCGTAATGACGTGGATTACGTCCATTACGTGGATTACCGTTTTCACCGGATCATTACTTTTTTATACCTAAGGAACCTAAAATACTGGATCGAAATTATCCAGATGTTCGTATGTACGTGTGTGTATTCGGTGTTAGGTGTCGCAAACCAAATCACCTTATATGTCCAGAACTATTAGCCCGTTTTTGACCAGATTATTTCTATATATGGGGAACTGATGCCATTACATTTTCAACTTAAAAGGTTGAGGGATTGAAGCTGTACAAAAGGTCACATAGAATCTCGAAATTTTCCCTAATTAAGGTCTTATTTTTTTAGGCATATTTGTTAACAATTAAAAAAACATATTTCCAAAAAAATCATTTCAAAACCGCATCCCAACCCCAAAAAATGCTCTGAATAAACTAGTGGCTGTCTGGGAATAGTGTGTTATCTCACCACAAGCAGCGCTAGTGTAGCATTGACGAACAACTGCTGTAGTCGACTGCTATGTTATAACATCACAGGTGGTCGGTAGAATTAAATAAATTAATAATATTTAAAGTGTACAAAAGTATTTAAAGTGGTCCCTAGTACCACCAAACCCCCACTGGGTTGGTCTAGTGGTTAAAATAGTCATCGCCAATCAGCTGATTTCGAATCGAGAGTTCTAAGGTTCAAATCCTAGTAAAGGCAGTTACGTTTACACGGATTTGAATGCTATATCGTGGAAACCAGTGTTATTTGATGGTTGGGTTTCAATTAACCATATATCTCAGGAATGGTCGATCTGAGATTGTACAAAACCACTTCATTTACCATCCTCACTCATCCTCTGAAGTAATCCCTTACGGTGGTTTCGGAGGCTAAACATAAAAGAGAGAATAACGCCACACCTGCGCGAATGAAATACGGTGTGTGTGCGAGCTTTAGTTAAAATCATAGAATTAAATAAATAAAAAATAGTATATTTAAATAAAATTATAAATATTTTTAATTAAGTTAATTGTGAGCCGTGCATCAGAAAAAATCCGCATGGCGGGAAAGTCCTATAATCATATTGTCACCTTTTTTTTTAATCTGAAGCCAGTCTTCTTAAAACCAGTGCCATTAATTGAGTATCTAGAATCAAAATATTCTTGTTATATGAAAATTTAGATCTAAAAAATTAATGGATTTGAACCAGGGACTTGCTATATTATAAAACAGTTATTATAATAGTTAATCTTCAACTATACTAACTACTCATTCAGTCAAGAGCTTTAACCAAAAATAAATAAACGAATATTTATTATTATTATATAATCCGACATGGAAATAATAGATTTATGTTGTATTAAATTTCTGATATTAATATTTCAAATAACTGAAGCACAAAAGTAGGAAACTAAGTTAATACTGATATATGTTAAATAGACAGTTTACATATCATATCCATTTTTCAATTTGTTTTGATATGAAATTTACATTATTGTTACACAGTAAAATAGGTACAATCAGTTTAAATTCTGACACATCCTAGTAGTCTAATATACGTACTTGTGACCCTACGTTGTAACTTATATGCAAGTAATACGTATCTACAGTTATGACAGCTAGAGGGCAGCTGTAGCGCAGTATACCGTTATATACATTTCAATAATGTAACACGTAACTTTATTTTTTGTTTATTTATTTTTTACTTGAATACGTATTTTTACTTTTATATAAACTATGGAACTTCGATAATCCAAAATTCCGCATATCCGATCGAAAATAAAATAAAACTTATTTTAACTGTACGTGTCCTTAATTTTTTCAAAATTTATAATTGGAATTTCTTATTGAAAATGATTAATTGATCGACGAACTACATTTATACTAAGTTATTAACATAATTTTACTAAAATATAGAGGATTTTCATCGAATTTTGACGTTATTAAATAATTTTTTTTTAATATGTTAGTTCTAAATATTTATTTATTTTATTTTATTGATTATACTAAATTAAAATTGCATAATACATATTTAATAAAAGATTTTAAAGGTTCCGAGATATGTTTTAATTACAGTTCATACCTTTTGAATGTCAAAAAATGGGTCCTTCTGATAATATTTTTCTACCGTACGTCTTCAGCGGTTTTGAAAAATTTGACTGGACGCGTTGCCTTTTTGTTTTTTCAACGTACGCCTATCTTACAGCTAGGTCAAGTACTGTAGCCTACTGGACTGGACTAGTGGTTAACTCGTCATCGCAAATCAACTGATTTCGAAGTCGAGATTTCTAAAGTTCAAATCCTAGTAAAGGCAGTTATTTTATACGGATTTCAATACTAGGTCGTGCATACCGGTGTTCTTTGGTGGCTGGGTTTCAGTTAACTACACATCTCAGGAATGGTCGACCTAAGACTGTACAAGACTATAGTTTTTTCATACATATCATCCTCATTCATCTTCTGAAGTAAACCTTATGGTGGTTCCGGAGGCTAAACAGAAAAAAAGTACTGTACTACCTCTTTAATGGGTCAAATTATTAGTACTAGATAATCAGCATCACATTTTTCACCTGTACATCTGATTTTTCTGGCATTAATCATAGATAAAAATTCATTTCCGTTGTTAATTATTTTTGTTATTTTTGTATAAACATTAATGTTTATAATTTCTTATCATAAATCTCTGCATGAATTTTTGTTATTTTATCTCATTTTACGCCATCCCAAGATCTGAAAATCTAGTAATTGTTATCTCTAATTATAATTTGTTTTAACTTATCGGGCATTTAATTTAATCCGATATTATTACGTTTCCTTAAAATCCAATATCAATTCTAGAAATTACTGATATAACAGTATAGTAGAGATATCGTGTATCAAATTATATTTATCTGTAAAACAGCGAAGTTGAAAATGATAACTTGTGAAAAATCTGTATGTAGTACATAATTAAACGGTTTTTTTTTCAAAATATTCTGACATGATTAAACCAGGATTAATTTGATAATCGATCCTAATTAATTCAGATTACCTTGATTTTATGTGTGTGTTTGTGTATTGGTGAGGGTGTGTAAATAATCTAGTACATTGCATAAAAAATATATTTTTCACTACTGCTTTATTTTTTCCTCTACGTTCACTATTTATAATGTGTGATATCTCCGCAACATCCCCACCTTCTGAACGAATAAAATAAATGATAGTTAATACGATCAATACTTCACATATAGAAATATTTGAGTCAAATTTGAAGATAATCGGTTTAGTAATTCTGAGATATAAGGCCAAATGCAGTGCGACACACATAGGTACGTACATACAAACATACATATGTTTTTTTTATCTAGATGAACGAGTTAGATCCTAAGATGTAAAGATTTACAAAAAAAAAAAAACGATAATCCAATTTTGACATGATCTGGTGACATGATCACCAGATCATGTCAGGTATATTGAAGGGGAAAGTATGGTTACTTTCCCCTTCAATATACCTCTTTTGGCTATATTCGCCGGAAAATAAATTTGTATATACGTTAGTCTGTACTTTTTTATTATTAAAACTTGTAGTAATTAAAACTTTGACAGAAATTTAAACGTTTTTAATGCCACACCGAATCAAATTGCAAAACAAAACTTTTTTTTTAAGTTTTACTTCATTAACTTTTCAATCGCATTTTCTTCTCAATGATTAAAATTTCTTTAGCATCATCAATAAATGTACTATGTTTTTTTAAAACGTTTTCTTATAAAAGATTGTTTAGGTATCGGTACAAAAAATTAAAATTTAAAATTATTACAATTTTTTATTAACGTGTTTTTTTTCTTAAATTATTATATTGTTCCTTTATAATTTATTTTTTAAATTTTCTTTCCTTATATCATCCTTTATCTTATAGTAAATCTATTTTGGAGATTGCTAATGGTATGTTTTTGGGATAGTCATATATACAGAACCAAATACTTCTAGTTTGTTTTACATGATATGAATAAAATTCGATATATTTAATAAAAAAATGTAATACATTTAGAAAATCATTTATTTAATCTTTGTTATATTTTTATGAAAGATTATATTTAAAAAAAAAATAATCTATATTTTATATCGATTTTTAAAAAAGTATGTGATGAAAACTGTTGGAATTCACAAAAGAAAGTTGAAGGTTAAAAGTATAATGTAATATACAGTAATAGCTAGGATGGGGGTCGTGTGCCCGGGTCAAGAAATACAAAGGAGATCTGATCTTACGAGGAAAAAAGAGAACGTAGACCTTTGAGACAGCTGCTAGGCACGCGCTTAACGTCCTCATTGTCTGCGCTCCCGTCTTCATACGGCAAAGAAGAGATTCCCCTCACCATCTTGACGTTCGTCTCTCCCTTGTCGAGTCAATCTCGCGCTTATTTTCAACGAAAAATGAATTTCCGTTACAAGAAGAACAGAGCAGTGTATTGCTTTTATTATAATCTTTATGCAGTTTATAGGTTTAAACTAAATGCAGCTTTACGTAGGCTTATATCATAAGTTACTTCTTCTTCTTCTTATTATTATTATTATTATTATTATTATTATTTTATTATTATTGTTATTTATTATCATTATTAATACTTTTAGCAGAATGAAATATATATTTAAATATTCATTGATCATCTTAACAGAAAACTGAAAATTATGAAAGTATATATTATTTTTATTTGTTTATAAAACACGTATAAAAAGGCAACGTAAATAAACGATAATATTAAGATATAAATAAGAAATTAAAGAAAAATTTAAAGCAAGTAATCATTAACATTAACTGGCTAAAATAAATGTTAATATCAAAACTTCCTACGTAGTACTTGGTGAAAAAAATTATTTTTTCTAACATTCAAATAATATTGCTTAATATAATCTATATATGAAACATACAAAGAATGATTCAGGAAGAAATGGGAATAATTTAGAAACTGATGTTAGAGTTTGAAAGTAAAAACGCTCTTAATCTATTCGAAAATGCTTTGTTATAGTTACGGTTAGAGAAATAATTTGCACGGTTTTCAGATCTCCCGGTGAAATGAAGTCATACTCAAATTTTTAAGGCGTTTTATAAGGGTTTAAACATGACGTTTTCTCATTTTTATTGATTTATAAAATCGAATAAAGTAGAACTTAGAACTGTATCTTACGTAGATTTCATGATAACCAAAGTAAAATAAAAAACGTATAAACCGTAAAACAGAAATGATGAAAGACATTATTTTTTATCGCGAAAAATTTCGGTTTACTAATTTCAACGGAAATATCTATTTTGATCATTCTTGAATCGATTTTGAATAGTTTCTGCGTAACGCCTGCACTTAGGTATGTATATATGTATGTTTGTACGTACGTATCTCGCATAACTGAAAAACGATTAGCCGTAGGATGTTGAAATTTCGGATTTAGAACTGCTGTAACATCTAGTTGTGCACCTCCTTTTTTATTGCAATCAACTGAACCAAAAGTGTCCAAAAAAAGCCCAAAATCCAAAGAAAATTGGATGTTGAACTTTTTCTTAGCTGGAGTAATAAGCCTTCATTAAGAGCTTTACAGCGATATATCATAAGTGGGTCTTATTTTCAATGGTTCCAGAGTTATAGCCAAACGAAATTTTTATTAATGAAATATTTTGATCTTATAAGAGCTCATTGGTTCGAATTAGACTTCATCTCTTATTTTTTTAACTTTTTTTTTAATTTAAATATATTGATGAATTAATAATTGTTAACCTCTGATTGTAGAAAACATTTTACGATAAATAATAATTCTATAACAACAATATAAAAAAATATCAGAAGTTATTAATGAAGTAAAACTTTATGTACTTTTTCATTTAAAAAAAATGTGGATATATAATTTCATAGGCGTACAAGGAAGTCATGTTGTGCCCATATCAGATTTTTTAGGCCTGATGTACAGTAATTTTGTTAAATGATTAATAAATGAGTAAATTTTATTTTCAAAACTATTAGATAATTTAATTCTGAGAAAATTGATGTACTAAATTTTACGAAAAAAGAATTAATTTTATTATTAAAAACAAAACTAAACTGGAAAATGCTATGAATTTTTATGAAAACTGTTTTACGTTGGATATCATGATAACTACTGGAGATGTAGTAAAAATAAAATAAACCTCTTATTAACCTCTTATATAACGTTTTAAAAATTTCAGATCACCTCATTTCATAGGGATAACTGAAATCCGGACAAAATATTTTGCTAGACTTAACTCGATAATAAAATGTTTTTTTAAATAAGTCTTTGTATGAACGTATTTCCTTATTTCAACCTTTAGAATCAGTTTCCAAATTTTTGCTCCTATATTTATGTATTTGTTTGTCCGTTTACAGATTGAAAACCTGACAAATTTAATAAATGATTTGAGGTTGATGGAGGATTCTATATTAAGGATAGCTGTAGCAATTAATTGAAGGATGAAGACTTATAGTAGGATTTAAAACAAACAAAAAATTGCTATAAATATGATTTTGTTCTGTGTATATTATTCCTATTATTGCTTATATATTTGTTTACGCTTAAAAACAATATTCAGCATACTGAAAATAAAAAGTAAAAAAGAAAATTACATAATGATAACCTATTGATTATTTTAAATTTAAATATTTTCTTTATTTTATTTATTCATTTTTTTATAAAAGCTATATTTCTGATAATCTTTTGATATAAATTCGAAGCGAAAATAAATGATACAACAATTTAAAATAAATACTATAATAGAATTAAAAATATTATTCTGAATTAAAACTAGTTAAATTAAAAGTAGGTATAAACAAATATGGTTTACTCTAATTGGCTATGATACATTTAAATGTCTTCTTGTAGTTTTGCGTAAATTAACCGATCGGTCAGCTAATTTTGTTTTGAACACAATCGATAGTTAATTATCAGTTATTAATGTTAAGTAATATCTTTTTAAATACGTTTATAAATTATCGATTTAACGATATTTAAATGATTTACATAAAAATTAACCATCATTAATATCAAATCACCATCATTATTCACAACACACAATATGAAAATTGTATGTTACTGATAAGCTATTATTTAACAAATTATATTACATTTACTCGTTTTATACAAGTTTCTTGTTGCTCACGTATAATTTTATGTGTGTTAGAAAATAAATCACAATTTCATCAAAACTAAATAAATTTATAAAATACATTAATAAAATAAAATCCCTTTCGGCATGTCGGAAGGCGGAGGTAGATTTTACCGGTCCTAATAAGGGGATAAAAAAGATTTCCACCTTAAAGTTAAGAAAAACTTCAAATTTACTCAATACGAAAATGGTTGTACGAGACTCGTATATGAAACAAGTTTCACATGTTTAGCACACGACAAGCCCCATCTTACAGTCCAGCAAAATTTTGGTCATCCCTTTTTATAAGGACTGATCATATCAAAACTTTTTATATACAAAAGTTTTAGGTAATGTTTAGAGGACTAATGACCACTTACAACCGATTTGATACTGTGCCTATTAAGGGAAGTATGATTTTTTTGTCTTCGAAATCCCATTTTTTCAACCCCCTGGGACAATGGTTGGAGATACCAAAAAAATATACTTAGATAAGTTTTAGACCTTATTTAAAGAATAGTATGAAGTTAAAACAAATTCAATATTTTAATTAATAAGAAAGTTACAGCAATATTTTGTTTTTTTTTTAAAAAGCCCCCCCAATTTTTACCCCCATAGTCCGATTTTGGCCGTTAACAAACTCGACCCAGATTTAGACACGAGTTAGTTTTAAAGGAACAATTTGAAAATGATTGGCGCAAAATTATGGCAGTTATCCTGCCCACAAGAATGTGAAATATATATATATATATATATATATATATATATATATATATATATATAAATGTATATATAAACTTTTGAGTTGACGGTGGTTTTGGGACCTGGGGAATGTGAAACGCGAAGATTTGTCGAAATTTTACGGAAGTCGAATCACGGTACCCATTACTATAGGTAGCTTTCTTATGAAATCTACCTAAAAGGTTTTATTTTTAAAAACATGTATTTGTGTGTTTAAAGTTTTTTTTTTCAAAAGTCCAGTTTTTCCATTGTCCATGTCATTATTTTATTAAAATGATATTTACTTTGGGATATATAAACATATTATTAACTATTATTTGACATTCGTAAAATAAATAAGTTGGATATTAAAAAATTAAAATTTTATGAAACCATAACGTTGAGTGAAATATTAAAAATTATGAATATATATTAGTAATACTGAAACTGGTGTAATAAAGAAAAATGAATTTTTCGAAATTTTTTTTTATAAAATGTGGAATTGTTCATTTTAGTAAAGACAAGACATTTTAGTCAGGATAATTATATCAATCAGCTGATTTAATTATTATTAACATATTGTCATCCAATCGAAATGAACTGTTAGAATAGAAGTCGGAAATTTTTATTTCCTCATTAGATTAAGTTGTATAACGAATTAAAACTCACTACTAAGGACAAAGATTTAATTTTATTTTAAATTACTATTATTTTGCAGTATAAAACGAAGGTACAATCATTATTTATGTAAAATACCCTAGAAAATAATATACAAGACACTGAATTATGTTAAGAAAATATAAACTTACATTTATATCAACACATTCTGAATGTACTTTAGTCACGCATTAGTATAAAGATGAAATCACGCTAATGAAGATACACAATTTAATACTGTAAGTACCAGAGTTCTCTATACTAAAATAACTGGAATTTCATAATATAGACTGCGTTGTGTTGGTTTTTGTACTAATTCGATTAGCATGAAAACGGTTGTTTATTTGAGTTCACTAAAACCAAATTACTTTCAAATAAAATGCACGTTGCTACAATAAAGATAAATATATTTAATTCTCAGACTAATAATACTAAATATTTAACTTGTAGTTCCGTGACTTTGAATATAAAATGTTATTTTAATTATATTGTCATTATGGGTTTTAAAATTCGATCAAGTATATATTTTCTTTCTACACACTACTGTACTTTATTTTAGAAAAATTAAACATGCTAAAATATATATATATATATATATATATATATATATATATATATATAACTTATTTTGTTTAAAGAAAAGTTAATAATATGTTTTTCAATTGGTTTTTTACAGATCCTGACTTGAATTACAATAAATTAATACAACCCTTAATATTAAAGGTAGGTATTTCTTATTAACACCTAATTAATTTTTTTTTAACAACATACTACTGGTCAACTTTCTAATTAATGAAATTATTTTTTTCCAAAAAAATAATGTAGATTTTACAAGACACACAAAGGTTGTATCTCTCTCTCTCTCTCTCTCTCTCTTTATATATATATATATATATATATATATATATATAAAACGGGTTATTCGAAAAGGACTTACGAATTTACTGAGATAACTTATAGATTCGGTTAGGGTCTCACTTCATTGAAAAATAACAGGTTTGTCATTCAACTTTCACTTTGGTTTGATACGGCTACCGTTTATAATGCGACAAAAATCCGAACTGAAGTCGATTTCATTCCAGACTGTAGTTAGAAAATCGAGCATTACCTATAGAGCTACGGTGTTAGTTCGTGAGGTGTAGCATCGTTTTGACGAGGGCAGTTTTTGAATGAGCAAGCATTACTGTCGGCGGGATGGCGACTGCATAGCCGATGGCATGTAGCCGTGAGGTGTAGCGGAATCTCGACGATGATAGTAAGTGAAAGTAAATGTCACGCGGGACTCTGGGATGGAGCTGAGTAGGGGTGAAAGATTTGTCCACCGCTCTCTGGTAGACCAGACCGGAGTCCATAATGAAATCAAGTCAGGGATATGAACTGAAGTTGAGTTCACTAAGGGAACTAGGAATTAATTTCGATGTTGCAAATAGCACTTTTGATGGTATGTTATTATTCAATTGCCTCGAATTTTAAGACATTTACATACAAATTTGCTCTATTAAATGTAGAACCAGGTGCGGGGTTCGTGCTTCCGCGAACTCGGTTAGCTAGTTCACAGCAACGATGTAGGACATTCAAGATGTCCGGATGAGGCCTGCAGCGAAAGCAAAAGCCGAGTTTATAAATCACTGATGTAGATGACTCGGTAGGCGTTTACATCATTGGCATCCCAACGAGGCCTGGCTTATTACTATGGGATGTAAAAAGTTAGAGAGTAAAAGACGACTCCCGTTAAAGCCCATCAAGGCAAGGAACTGGAGAGGGTTGGTGGTGGCGATCGTAAGCGTCACAAGGCGGGTGCCTTCCCCTACGGGGTTGGGGATGCGGTGTTAGTCCGAAGTTTTAGCTCAGACGTTCAGCAGGCAAAGATGGTACATTAATTCGATTTTTAAAGAAACCCTACAAGAAAAAAATCTAGTGGGGTTCAAACTTTGGGAGGGAGATGGCCATTGTACCTTCACGACCAATCCACCGACCTGAGAATCGACTATCAAGAAAATCTCAGACTTTTAGTAGGTAGTGAGGTGGTGTCCTGTCTTTTTGATGATAGTAATCATCAACAAGACATTCTTGGTCACCATCACTTAACTTGGAAATTAGAAAATTTTGAAGCATGTCCAGATAAACGATACAATTTACGGTTTACTCCTGAGAGAAGAACCGGCTGTACAGGTTTTGTTTACTTAGAAGACAAAAAAAAATTGACGTTAGAGCTGTAACAAATCTGCTGCAAAGTTTCATGAGGATTTTCGGCATTTATGGGTGTTCACCTTCCCACTGTCCTGAAATGTATACTCATCAATAAAAATTACGTTGTCTAAAATTTTTATGAATTGTTATATTGAAGAGTTTTCGTCTTGCATTTAAATGAAACTGGCTGTGTTTGCTAAATGTAAATTAGAAAAAATACTGCTTTTTAATACATTTTTTTTAAATATTAAGGTCTCTCCTCTCTCCCTCTCTCTCTCACTCTATATATATATATAAATCCTCCTACCAATTTCGGGCCAGATAATCTATCTCATCATCGAAAATCACATTATTTTCCTTTTTAATCATAATAGTAACTTATTTTTTTGGAATTAGTAACATAACTAATTAAGATCGGTTAATAATTTTTTAAAAATTTTGCAGTTACGGGATTTTTAATTGTAGATTTTTTTTTAAATTTTAAAATCTTACTTTTTAATGGAAAAAAACTCGTCAAAGTTTAGAAAGCATTAACCTATAGATTTACCTAGGGTTCTGAGTTATTGTTTTCGCCGCAATAGTACAGTGGTGGAACGCATCGGGTTGGTCTAATAGTGAACTCGTCATCGCAAATCAGCTAATTTCGAAGTCGGGCGTTCTAAGGTTCAAATCCTAGTAAAGGCAGTTATGTTTATACGAATTTGAATACTAGATCGTGGATATTGGTGTTCTTTGAAACGGTGGGGGGGTGTGACGTCTGGAAACGTCACAAGGCGGGTTGTCTTCCCCTAGTGGGTTGAGACGGTATTCTTTGATGATTCGGTTTCAATTAACCAGACATCTCATGACTGGTCAACCTGAGACTGTAGAAGACTACACTTGTAAGAAAGTACATCGTAAATAACAAGAAGCCAGTATAATCCATCCTCACCTTGTCAACTGAATTTTCTAAACTTCAAAAAGTGATAAAAAAATAAAATTTTAATAAATGCACCTTCTGATAAATTCCGTTCCTTATTACCGATTGTATATTTTTATTAAATTTTATCAACACAACTGTTAATGAAATAATTATTAGAAAAAGATGAAAAAAAAATTATTTGATTGTTCATACAGAAATCATCTTAACTTAAAAAGGAAGATAAAATAAAGGATAGTCAGGGACAGTTTTTATTTAAACTGCAACCCTGCAATATTAAAAAAAAAAAATCGGGTGGGGCTGATTTTTCGGGTGGGCCGTGTCGGGACGCACGGCCGTTGGTTTAACGAGAAACGTTATAGACCTTGGATGAAGTTCCTCCGAGCTACAGATGAGTATGAAGAAGCGAAATGGTGGAAGCTTTCGCCTGCTTTAAATCTCTACCGAACCAAAGTCGATCACAAACGCTGGAATATAGACCTAACGGATTGTTTTCAAATACAGTTTTGAAACGTTTGTCCGCTGCACGCCAATGGTCCTGCATCTCAACAATTCGGCTGATGTTGTTATAAATCAGCTCGGGGACGTCTTTGAAAGATGTATGGCTGTTATCTTCACTCGTTATGTCTATTAGTTCGGGTACAGCGGCGGTAGAGGTGTTCGTCCCATCGGAGTCGTTCGCTGAACGTGCCGTGCCAGCTTTATGACGCTTCCAAAACAGTCTCGCTCGCTCGGCACCGAATATGTGGGTACCTGTGCGTGGCCCATAACCTCCCCTTTCCAATGATGTGCGTAATTCATATTTTGAGCTGGCTTTTGCGCGGGACGAGACTGACATATTGAATTTTTATACTTCTTACTTCATTTTTTTACACATGAATATTGTCCAAAATCCACTTATTATTACTTAAAACGACAAACTCGAAATATAAACACACAAATTACCGAGCTATCACGTCTAAGTGGCCAGGTACACTGAAAGGAAATGAACGAGAGCGCCAGTTTTGTCCGATCTGCGCTGTGCTCTCCTCCCAATCAAATCCGCTCTCCAGTGACGCAAACTCAAAGTCGTATCGGTGAGCTACCATGTAAGATATAAAATGACACCACAGTTACGTCTTTGAGATTAATAATTAGAGTGTTATTAAGGCAGGACGATATTGACCTTTTCGTTACGCTACAAATTTCTGTTCTGGCACCCGTATGTTTTGGTGTGAATTTAAAGACGTTTCACGTCAAAATATTTTTTTACAGTAACCGTTAAGTATAACAATTTCCTTTAATTAAGAAGCTATATATATTTATCTGTGTTAATCTTTCAAAATTATATTCTTAAAATAAATTTATGCAACGGTAATGGATAACTGCATCATAATATTGCTTATTATTTCATAAAATATATTATACAACCCGTCATAAATTTTGTTAATTTAGCTCTTTAAACATCAACGGAATAGAATAAGAAACAATTAAAATATACCCTACTGTAATAAATTTACGATCTAAATTAAAATAAACAAACCTTGTAAATAATATATTTTACAATATTATTGTAATAGAATTAACATAGGAAATTTGCATTTCAAAATGATTTATTATAGTTTAGAGGGTAAAAAGGACCCGCAACTTGTCTTCAAAGCATTTGATTTACAGTAATGGATTAATCAAAGGTCGCCTATCGTAAGTGTACTAGTACTGATGGTTGCTGAGATGAGGTTGTAAGCGGCCGGAGGTCGCCTCTGGAAAATTAATAGAGACGTGCGGCCTTGTTTCACAAAGAGATAACAATTGTTTTATTGCCCGGTGAATTGCTGTGTTATTTATAATCCATCATTTTGGTTTGAACTCGTTGCTATTATTATTATTTGTAATAATAAATCTGAATTTGTTTATATTTTCATGACGTAAATAGTAAAACAAATAATATTATGTACGCTCTTACGCGTTTGTTTATATCAAGTTGAACTACGCTGGTTTTAAACTATAAAATCTATTTTAGGAAATGAAAGTGACACTAAGTATTTCCTATAGTGAGAAATCCTAAATAAATCACAGAATCTTTAATGCACTGATGTCATTGCTTCAACATGACTTGTACGCATTTAAGTTCTTTTTTGTTAGCTAATTTCATGGTTTACAAACCTCAACCCATAAAAAAGATTCTTACGGTGTTGCTGAACTTTCACATATTTGTATAGATCTTAAAAGTTTAACCCTTCCCTCAGTAATAAAATTAAAAATTATTATAACCGTTGCAACATTAAATATTTTTTTTATTTATTTACTTATTTTCTTAATTAATAAAAAAAAAAAAAAATAACAATAAAAACTTATCCAGTATGAAAAAGTTTTCTTATTTTAATGATATTTTGTATGATACGATGTAAAGTGTAGCCTTTAAGTGTAGCCTTTAAACATACTGAAATGTAAATATTCTCTCATTTCCTTTTAAATAATAATATCTACTTCAAAGTTGTCTATCAAACTAGACAAAAGATCTATATCCACGGAACTCAGCAGAGTACTTCGACGTGTGAGACAGTATTTTATAATGCTTCTCTTACATTTTTATGAATTATTGATCTATTGAAAAGATCTTTCATCACATTAACATAAAATTAAAAAGTTTTCTTTACCATAATAAATATTGGTGAAAAACTTTGAAATAATAAAATTATTCATAGCTAAAAAAAAAAAAAAAAAATGTTAACACGTGTTTTTAACGTGTAAGACTATTATAGTCAAATAATTTTTATCAATGCTTTTTTAATTATTTTATTTCACACACGTTTTAATTACATTCAAATTATCTTCATCGTTAATTTTTTACTATAATTTTTATTTTTATTTACTTATTTTTTTTTATTTATTAATATAAACCTAAACAACTTTTAATATATTTATGATTAGTTTCGAATTTGATTATAGTGTTCTAATTAAGGTTTTCCTTGATTTATCCAGATAAATTTTGTGGTAGTCTCGTTCCTTTTTATTTCCTTGTACAACCAAGTTAACCCGTTTAAAATCACCATAAAATATACGTAGGTCTAAAAATGTTTAAATCTAAAACATTTCTCATATTTTTTTGCAAAAATTAATTTAAAAAAATGTTAAGATGTACCCAATATTTCGGTGAAAAAGGCTGGAAATTATTTTCACTCTGATAATGTCTACCAAAAAAAAAATAATAAATATAAATATATAAAATTAAGGTAAAATTGTTACAAAACTGTTTTAAGTACTCCAGTTATTAATTAATAATCTCGTAAAAAGGTTGAAATTTAATTTTTTGAACTTTGCGCTTGTAAATATTAATTTGTTAATTTATTTTATTATTCATATTTTCTTCAACGAAATATTTTAGAAGTTTTATTTTAAGCCAAAAAGATACACGAATAGAATTTTCAAGTCTAACCTGTTACGATATAATACCTCTAATGATAACAGCTCCTTCTTAATAACACTCATTATATATAAAAAAAAAATAAGAATCATAATATTATATTCGTATAAGAATATAATATTATAAAAATAATTTTCCCGTACATATAAGCTAACAAATTATTTTTATAGTAATAAATTAAACCTTTGTAAGCAACAGTGTAAGTTGCGCGTGCACACAAATATTTACATGCAAATTATCAATAACATTTCAAACGATTTTATTGGGATATTTTTTATCAGGATCACACCCTTCACGAAATACTATCTTCTGCTATACAAATTGATTTTTTTTTAACTGGTAAAACTTAAGCAAATAGAATTTTAATCAAATTTAATTGGCATTAATTATTTCATTTTTAATGTATTTTCATCTTACTGATTAAAAGATTACTTTTGGTATTTGTTATTTGTGAACTAAAATATCATACCAATAAAGATACAAATTAAATAAAATTATATTAACAATCACATTAGGGAATATTTTTCAGAATTTTTAACGAATCTTTCCTTTCAAATTAAAGAAAAACATTTCCGGTTGCATGTAGTACAAAAAAATTAACGTCGGAAAAATTACTTACCTTTGATCAGCATTTTTATTTAAAAAATAAATGTCTATGCTGGGATCAAACTATTACTACATATGTAAAACTTAGATGACATACAATCACAGGTTTATTCTTTAATTTTCAGGTCCTTAAAATTTGCAATTTATCTAAAACTTCACGTTTATAAATCTCCTTAAAATTTATTTTATTAAAGAGTAGCAAAATTTATTGTTTTCAAAACAAGTAACACACCACTCTATCAAACAAACGTTACATTACACACAAAATTACGGATCCAATATGTCAACTATGGATTTTACCATTAATATCCACGTTTTAAAGGCAAACTCACAAAATCGTAACCCCAGCTGCCTAATTATCAATCTAGGCATATAAGATCTACGGAAAGACGTTGGAGTTATGATACTATTACAAAAATCTAATTAAAAGCTCTGAGGTGCGATTGAAATCGGCGGGTACTGGAGCGCGAACAGAGGCGGATTGCCCTCCGCATCGTTTCGGCATACTCTTCAGTTTCGACTGAGGCAGTGTTAGTCATTGCAGGAATCTCTCCATTTAAACAATTAGCTGGGATGAGGATTGATATTATTGGAGGAGCTGGCAGGTGTGATATGCACAGGCTCTTGCTTCCGAGAATGGCAGGTCCGCTGGGAACTATCCTCCACGGGGCGATGGACACATCGTCCGATCCGGCAGGTCGAGCCTTGGGTCAACCGCAGCTTTAGTGAGGTGACATACTGGTTGACCCAATTTTTATCTGGCTACGGCGTGTTTCGGGTATACTTGCATGCCAAGAGGAGAGCTAACGACTCCTTTTGCCTTTCTTTCGGAGACCTCGATACATCGTAACCAACTACCTGGGCTGCTGAACGTTGCTGCTGTGTATTGGTGACAGGGCTCCTTACAGTTGACACAATCACAGACTGTATGTTATCAGGGACAAAGAGGTTTAATGCGGTAACTGATTTTGTGATACGGATACTCCAGCACAAAGCCAGGGAGGATGGGGTGGCGAGAGGTTGAAGGACAGCCCCCTGCGGAGCTGCCATTCGTCTGTGCTTGCACTGATGGGCGGCAATGGTGAGGCACTGGGATTCCCTCATCCCTTCGCGAAAAAGACCGAGACCCGGTGTGAGTGTCCTACACAGAGTTCTCTCACTAGAGGCATTGCCCGGGTTCTGGGGTGGGGTCCAGGAACGACATAGTCGAGCTTGAATACCCCGCCATAGGGATTAGAGGTAGGCAATGAAAAGATCTAACCGGCGGGCTGATCTGTCGGACTAGACTTATGGCCAGCGGACGGGGAGGCCCGTTTGGATAGACAACACTCTGGGTTGTGCTTTGCTTTGTTGTGGATCCGGCCCGGGAAGTAGGTTGAAAAAAAAATCTAATTAAAATATACGTACACATTTATTTAAATTACTTAAAATTTCATTCCGTTGGAATACTATTGCAGGAGGGTGAACTCCTCATAAAATCATTTAAATTTTCAGTATCATATGAAAAAATTATTTTGCTAATTTGTCAATTTTTAGTATGTACTTAAACGCTATAGAGTGGAAAACATATAACTATCATGAATTAATGCTATCTAGGATATGTGTAGCTATTTTTAATCATATTTTAAAAATTATTACTACACATATAGAAATAGAATATTGTATTAATTTACTATCTTTTTTTTTGTTATGGAAAGCGGACATCAATAGCTATGGTTATTAGCCCGGTGGAAATTGGTAATGTATGAAAAGATACCATGCCTGACCGGCATTCGAACCCGGAACCTCCGTACGAAATGCCCTTGTAGCATTATTTACTATTAAATAGTATAATAAAATTTAATAATTTTTATTAAAAATATTTACGCTATTTGAATTTGGATATACAAAGTAAGAATATATAAAATTTATCTATCCAGTAGTTTATATTGACAGATTTAAAATTTGAGTTATAAAAATAATTTTTAGGTCAATAAAAATGACAGTATATAAAAAAAATATAAATCATCTACTTCAATTTAGTTAACAGAAAAAAAAAATTGATTTTTTTGTTCATTATAAATAACAGACTTCTTTTTCATTAAGGAGTTAGGCCGTTCTGATATGCTAAATCAGCTAATTAAGGTATCACTCCAATTCAGACTTAAATTCCAGTCGGCAATGTTATGTTCCCTGTACGCCCAATTAAAGAAATGACCGAACAAGATTATCTTGTTTAAATTTTCTTCGTAACCGAAGAAATTTATTTATGTAAAGTCTCTCTCTTTCTATATATATATTTTCTCGTAATGAATAATTCTGTTTATTTTACAATTATAAAAATGAATATTTATAAATAAATATAAAGTATATTTGAGAAATAAAAACGTTTTCAATTAACTTTTATAGATTAAAAATTATCAGTTCATATTGGCACATCAGTTGAAAAAAAAAAAGTTAATATAATGAATATACATATTCAATTTTTAAATAATCAATTTCAATATACTGCATTTATAACGTTAATCATTAATAAAACCTTAATGAAATGTTATTTAATCACCAAAAATAGAATAAATTTTAATAATAATATCCATAAAATTAATTTAAAATAAATATAAATTGAATAGATTTGATTTAAAAACAGATATGTAGATCAACAACATTTAGCCAAAAAGAAAAATTAACAAAATATAGGCTATTTATTATCTACGTCTGCCCGCTCGCTTATATCTATGTATACACACATACGCATTGACAGATTGCAAATTGTTTTCCATTTTGTAATTCCTACATGTCATTAAAAAGTAGAGAAATCTAATTTTTAGAGCTAAACCATTTTATTCCTAATTGAAAAATGTTATATTATACAATATTTGATTACCAACAAAAGAAAAGTTTTATTAATTTCTCACTTTTGCCATATTTAAAAAAAAAAAATAGCAAAGCTGTCCCGGCTACGCCAGTGCAATCATGTAGTACACAGATTTTATTAGAAGAAGTATTCTAGCTTCACCGAAAATACTTTGCTATTCAAATCATTGAAAAGCCTTAAATATCTTTTTCAAAATAAACGCTTAAATGTTAGTAAAAAAAGAATTTCCGAAATTTAAAAAAAATTTAGTGCCCCATTATCAATAGGACTTTTTTTTATTGATTATAATGATTACCAAGATTTAAGTGTCAAAATTCCAAATTTTAAATAAAAAACGTTTGATTTTGGGGCACCCTTTCTTAGCGGAGGTAATTTTGAAAATCTTTTTTGTATAACGATGTGATCCTAACAAATAGTAATAAATTAAAAAAAAATATTGTTTAAAAATATTGAAAAACAAGCTTTTATCATAGTAATGATAAAATTTCTCCTTATTTTGGTTCGGGGATATATTATAGGTACCAAACCACTTAATATTTAATTGCCCTTAAAATGTCAAAGAAAAATAAACATATTTGTTTTAATAATAAAAATTGAAAGTGAGCTAAAAAATAAAATTGGGAATAAATTTTAAGAACAATCTTTCTAAAAATATTCATATATAGGTTAAGCTGAAGAAATTTACTTCAATAAAGTTTTCTCCAAATATAACACCTCTACCAATAAAGCTAAGACAAGAACTTAAACATTTTCAAAAAACTTTTCTGTTTCAGGTCTGGGATTTATAATTTTGGAAAATTGTAGATATTTTTTGATAGCCGTATATATTATGTATAAAATACCAAAAAACTCTTTGACAATATTACAACCGAAGGACATAGAAAAAAAACACATATTTCAATTTTAAGAGGTGGGGGTTGATTTTTTTTGAAAAATATATTTTTTAGATTTATATAAGCATTGTAGGAAAAAAATTTATTTCAATAAATTTATTTCTAAAATACCTTTGAGCAACATCAAAATTGTTTTTTTCACGATATCCTTCCTCCTAAACGAATTTTGAAAAAAGATTAATGTGATCAATGTCCCACACATAGAAATACTTGAGCCAAATTATAAGAAATTCGCTTCGATCATTTCTGAGCTATAAAGACAAAAGCAGTGCAACACACATACGTATGCACATACATTTTTTTTTAATCTAGATGGACTAGTTGGAGCCTAAAACGTAAAAGTTTGCAAAAAAAAAACGATACTCCTTTTTTGACACTATCACCGTACGTTCCCCTTTAATATTTCTATTCTAGCTATATTTGCTATGAATATAAAAATTTACTCAAATAAATTCAGTAAGATTCAATTTAAATCAAATGTTTACTTTATTTGCAGAAAAAACTAATATTTGAAGCATGAAAATAAAATTTAATTCAAATAAATAATTACCAGTAGATAAGAAAGAAAATCCTGTTCAATAAATAATTTTCACCTTGATTATTAGTGTGGATAGTTTATAGGTCAGTTAAATGTTTTAATATCATACAATTCCGAGAATAGATGATATTCTTGTTTCTAAAATTTTTGTACCTTTCGGATGATTCTTCAACTCTTGAAAAAAATTAATTTTTGCTGTAATATTTATATTTTGGTTAACAAAAATCATTAAACAGTAAAGTTTTTATTTCAATTTGGGTAAAAAATAACCGATATCCCATGAGTTTGTTGATGGGACTGTTTGGGGTTCTTGAACTTCCCTGTGGATGGGATTATTCATCTAGTACTGAAATTTTCCCTTTGGTAGATGTTCGTTTTCACTACTACCAGGAGAAGGAATAAATGAGAAAAATAATAGAAAAATGGTGATAATTATTTATTGAGATGTATAAACAATATATGGTTACATTAGCTAAAATTAAATTTCGTAACGTCTCTCTACGTTAAAAATAAAATATTGTATTAAAAAACAACGATAAACTTTTCTCTATGCATATATTAAAATCATTATCTTAGCACCTTTATCTTTCCCCGAATTTTAGTCATATAATACAAATTACAGATAATTACTCAATAATCAATAATGAGAATGAAATTAAAATGAAAAGTAATAAACCGCTGAGTAATGAAAATTTCACACGCATCATGAAAGTTAAAAAAAATCAAAAAAGAAATCAACTAGAATATTTAGGCGCGTTTACAAAATAAAATGAGGACAATTTAATAAAAAAAAAAGAGAAAATCATAATTTTAAAATTTCAGTCACGAACGCTTGTTAAAGAAAAGAGCTAGCAACTGTGTGAACATTTTTAATAATAAAAAAAACGATAAAACCTGGTCTATTGGTAACATTAATTTAAAAGAAGTAAGTACAATAAATATTGAATCGATTTAATTTGAATTCATCTATATAAATGAAAAACATTTAGGGAATGAAAATTCTACGTGCTTTTTAGAAAAAAATTTCAAATTTGCTCTTTAGAACAAGGTTTAACAAAATTGATAACGAAATTTAAAAAAAGCACAAAAGACAAAGTGAAAAATTTAGGTTAATATTACTTCATGAAAGATCAAATTTTGTGTAAAATCGTAAGCAAAACCTTTTGGAAAAAAGAAAGTACAACAATACTATTAAAAAAAACTTTTAATAAAAAAAAATTGTTAACTAAAAATAAAGTTAAAAAGTACAAATACCAGAACTTATGGAGGTGAGGTTTGGGAGATTAACGACAATGGAACAAAAGCTCCCTAACAAAATTTTAATTAGTAATGTATAAAAGTCTAATTTTAATGTTTAAATTTAAACTAAGTTAAACCATAATTTCAAAATAGGATATTTGCTAACAATTTTAATTTTTAGAAGCATCAGAATGCAAAAAAATAATAAATAAATATGTAATAAATTTATGTATTATTTGTCGAACAAGGTAAGTAACAAATACAGAACTATTTGTTTTTGTTTTTTTTTTAACATACAAACACACATAGACAGATTTATAATACATAAAGATAGATGAAGAAAAGTTTACGAATGACAGGCAATTTATGAAATGCTGATGGCAAATATCTTGAAATTTGTTTTTAATAACAGGTTGGATACAATCTCCTAACTCCCACTCACTTCCGTTACTGTACTAATGTATAGGATTGTGTTATACAATAGACAGACTGATAATAAATAGAACACCTGAGTACATTATGACAAATTATTTACTGGCTTAACTTGATTATAATTGTTTTACTTAATCACATGTATGATTAGTGATGTATAGACTACTTGAAAATAATCACAAATTTATAGTTCTTGTAACTAAGTTTTATGTTTTACAGTTCTAGCTACTGGTTTTACGTACAAGCTAATTTAAATTAACGTAAAACTATTATTATTATTTAATTAAAATAAAGCTATACAATTTTCTATTTCTTTATTTACTTTTAGATATATTAAACATTTAAATAAAAAAATATGATCTTTTTTTCTAAAAAAAAAATCTTAAAACAAAATAAATAAATAAATATACATCACCATCTGTGAATTTCGGTTAGGAAAAGATTAAAAGATTATTTTCTATTAATTCCATTCAACAAATACTTAATATTCGTAATTTTTCAAAAAATCTATTAAAATAAAATCTATACTCTGAACTCTAGGAGATATACTTTTTTTTTTTTTTATTTACATAATATTATTTAAGAATTTGTTAATAATTCCATTTCTTATTTAATTACGGATTTCGTTAGAAATTCGTCGGTAAAAGACAACGAAGTCAACGAACTACGTTTACAGTTCTAAACATGACCTAACCTAACAGTGAAATGAAAATGACGAAAGAAATAAGCGTGATTATATTTCAGTTCCATTAGATTAGTAATAAAGAATATTTTCAAAAAATACCACGAATTTTGTAAAAAAACGTTTCTTTTTTCCACTTAATGGAAAAAACTACTTATATTAAATCTGTTATTAATTTAGAATTTTCAACAAAAAAAACGTAATAATATATGTAATAGACAATAGATGTACCATAATAGATAATAAACAATGTTTAAACGTTCCATATTATAAGAACAAAACTCTTACCGGCCCGATTTCATTTATATGTAATGCATATTACATTTACAGAAATAATACAATTCTTATGATTATTCGTTGTTTAATAAATGAAATCGAGCCGATAAGAGTTTTGTAACAAATTTTTCTTTTTTTTTGCTTATTATGTGGAACACTTAAATATTGCTTATTATTGTATATCACGAGTTTTTTTTTTTTAAGAAAATTTTAAATTAATAAGAGATTTTGATAATAGAAATGTAGTGTCATACCTTTTTTGATATCAGTATCGTTTTGTTAAAAACAGTTTTATTTATATTACACAAATTTTTGTTTTCTGAGAAGAACAAATGATATCTGCGAGATTTTTATCGTACGGTTTACATTTTCATTGTAATTTTTTTAATATAACTGCGTTTTTTAGATTATTCTTTTATTTATTTATTTTTTTTTATAAATGACCGATTGTTATCTTATGTATCTATTATAAAAATTTATTGCCTTAGAACAAGCAAATTGAATTTCACGGACAATATTTTTTGTTGATAGTCATATCATTCACTTCATATCATATTTTTCGTTTTTTAATAAAACTAGATAATCTCTTGTAAACAAATATTTTTATTTTTTTTTTTAAGAAGTACTGGGAATTAAAAAAAAATTGTTTCATTTTCAGTACTTGCATTTACATAACAGCATTTAATATTAAAACAATCTCTAGTATATTTTCTTTTAAATTTTATTATTTCATTTTTATTATCAGGTTTTTGTGGGTTACCTAGTACTACCAAGTTCTGCTATCTAGCGGCGCAATTCGTAAAGTTACGAAAAAATTACAGAAATTTTTATATTTTAGCGGAAGAAATGATATCTGCGAGATTTTTACCGAACGGTTTACAATTTCATTGTAATTTTTCTGGATTTTTGTACTTACATATTTTTAATCAACTTTGTATAAGTGGAATTTATTCTTTTGCAATAAAAGATTTGAATAAGATGTTATCACGTTTGTTTATTCTACAAAAAAAATTAAAATAATTCTGTTGAAACAGTTCAAAGAAAATTTATGTACTGCGAAAGATAAATTCCCAAATTTACTAAGACATTTACTGATGATTATATAGATCGGTATAAGCTTTATGGGCACAGATATTTGCTGAATTTATGGAATTTTATTATCAATTCAATGATGTGTCTAGTCAGCAGATAAGATACCAGGATATATGATAAGAAATTTTGAGATATTCAAATAGGGAATTAATTTCACGTGTGCATGAATGAAAATAACTACGAAAACAGTTACGAAACTACGAAAATAACTACAAAACTTGGGTTGTTTTAAAACACAACCCAATTTAAAGAAAAATAATGTGTTATATTTAATGCGATTTGTTACAAAAATTTTCTATTATTTGTACAAAACAATGTTAAGATCAAATTTTTTTTTCAAAAATGTTGAAATTGTCCACCTTCATCAATGCAAATATTTACCCTCTTTTTCATATTCCCTGCAACCTTTCGAAGTGTACCTCTTTCAATTTCTCGTAATTCTTGAGTTATGTTGGCTTTCAGTTCTTCAATGGTGTATGGATTATTTTTCTTGAATATACATCCTTTTAAATATACCCAGTGAAAAAAATCTGCAGTAGAAAGTCTTTTCTGTATTTAAATTTAATTGACTGGATCACGTTTTGGTCCAATGGTTGTAAAATGGCTGTACAATTTGATGGCAAGACATAGTGGTTGGTTATTTTTCCTATCTTCACTAATTAACTGTTCTATGTCCAGATGTCCTGAACAATTATAAATTAACAACCGAGCTTCCTCTTCCAAATTTATAGATTTCAGTCTTGAAATTCATAAATTATCTTCTGTTAATCAGTGATTAAAAGATAAAATGAAACATGACACATCGGCTTCTGAAATCACCTTGGAACAAGATAAATATTTTTATCTGTTACGGTATAGAATGCGTAACAGATTCTAGGGAGGGAGTAATTTGTTACTGTACTGTGCTATAAATCAACAATCAAAAACCTAGTCAAATAATCAATGTAGAGAAGGACGTGATAAACATACGGAAAACTTACGGCTTCTTGTAGATTTGGAAAATATCAAATTTAAAATTAATTTATTTAAAATTTTCTTTTTGATTTCGGATTACCCGGTATTGCGAATTATCTGGGTTTCGGATTAGTCAGGACCTTCTGTATAAATACGATATGTATAATAACATTATATAAATAAACACTTGGATAATTTAACTATTTAAATTTCTCTTAATATTGGTGTACATGATTCATACTTATGGGCAAGAAAGTATGATTTGAAGGCCATTTTTGTATCTTGAAAACTCACTCTGACTTTCAGAGGGAATTCCAATATATATATATATGAAAAAAATTGTCAACTATGTTTGGTTTATTTTCATTAAACAACGAAGCAAAAAAAAAAAATTAGCAAAAAACAATTAAAACTCAAAATTCATTACAGAAACTTTTAAAACCGAAAAGAATTAAACCGAAGATGAATTAACAAAATATGTCCTTGACTGCGTTACTTCTGTGTTCAATATATGCAGAATACGTTTCATATAGTAAATTTTAATTTACGAGTAAAAATCATATTTTTATCGATAGTTTGTTTCGATTATTCCACTACGCTCCTACTTTAAACAAACTATAAACTTATCACCAGTTTCCTTTAAACAAAGTATACTAATATAATCTTAGCTCTGATGATAATTACAATCAACACAAAACGGTCGTAATAAAACTATGCCAGTCGCAGTAATAGTTAAATATTTTTACATTCTACGACACATTTCAAATTGTATATAGAACTATTATTTTGAATAAGCATCTACTTAATAAACGTATGGACTAAGAAAATAATTTTAAACAAGAATTATTTTTCATAAATATTATCATATTAATTATGTTTAACTTATGGATTCAGAAACTGAGCTTCGCTGATTTAAAATAATTACTTTAACATAAACATGAGTTGTTATTTTTTGTTTATTACGAAGTGCATGACTGTTCGAGTGATTACATGAACAAGGATTTATGTAATATGGTTTTTTTATTGTTTTATTACATTTATTATAGTAATTTATTACCACTAAAATTATTTAAATTTTAATAAGTAAAAGCTTATATTTTTATCATAAACACAGAATTTATAGCAAAATTTGACCATAATAACCATAAAAATAATAATTATAGTTCTTACATAAGATTTCTGTTATTTTAATGTTAAATTTATTTTAAACACTTCTGTTACGGTAGTTTAAAACGTATTAAAGTATAAACTACGTGAAAATATGTAAGGTATTCAGTTCTATCTGAAAAGAAACATCTTAGTATTCAGTTTTGTTTCTTTTTTGTTTTGCACAAAAAAAAAAGCAAAAAATGGACTCTTACAAGCAATAGACAGTATTATTATCAAGATCCATCTAACACTGTTACTATGTAATAATAGAAATAATATTGCCACCCACATAGATGTTCTTATTCCTATACAGTGGCTCAACGAGAAAGTTAACGCCTTTATGTAGTACGATGATGTTATTATTCTGAATACTTCCATGAATACAAATGATCGTCATTAATCCGAACGTTTTTTATTCGAACAGGCAATATATATACGTAAAGAGCTATGTTTACCTGTTATTAAAATAAATTTGAGAACAACAAAACGTTCAAAAACCGTTTATAACATTTTATTTTAAACTTAAAATTAGATAGCTAATTTAATTTTTATTTAATTATTAACAGTAGATACCGTGGAAAACTAGGGATAAAAAAAGATTTTCACCTTAAAAATAAGAACAACTTCAAATTTCCTCAATACGGCAATGATTGCACGTAAAAAAAAGGTTTCACATCTTTAACTTACGAGAAGTCCATTTTCTGACAATTTCAGCAAACTTTTTGTCATCCCTTGCCGTAAGGGTTGATCATATCAAAAATTGTTTCAAAGGTATTTAGGTAATGTTTAGAGGACTAACGACCACTTTAAACCGACTCGATACTGTACCTGTTAAGGGAAGTATGATATTTTTGTCTTCAAAACCCCATTTTTCCACCTCCTGAGCCAGTGTTTGGTGATAAAAAACATTACTGAAATAAGTTTTCGGCCGTTATATATAAAAATAGCGGGACTTTAAACGAATTCATATTTTACTTAATAAGAAAGTTATAGCGATATTTTGTTTTTTTTTTTGTTTTTTGGTTTGGGTCATCCCTTCCCGTAAGGGTTGGTCATAACAAAAATTGCTTCAGAAAAAAGTTTTAGGTCATTACCTAAAACTTTTTTCGTAGAGGACTAACGATCACTTTAAATCGATGCGATATTGTGCCTATTAAGGAATATATGATTTTTTTTTTGTCTTGAAACCCCATTTTTTTCACCCGGTGAGCCAATGGTTGGTGATATCAAAAACCTTTACTTACATAATTTTTAGGCCCTTATCGAAAGAATCGTTGGAACTTTAAACGAATTCGATATTTTACTTAATAAATAAGTTATAGCAATTTTTTTTCGAAAAAGCCGTCCCATTTCCACCACATGGTCCAATTATGGCTGTTAACAAACTCGACCGAGATTTTTGGTCGAGTTTATTTCGGGAACAATTTAAAAGTGATTGGCGAAAAATTACGGCAGATATCGTGTCCACAAGAAAGTGATATATATATATATATATATATATATATATATATATATATGTATATATAAACTTCTGAGCTGACGGTGGTTTTGAGGTCTGGGGATGTGAAACGCGAAGGTATGTCAACATTTTCTGGAAGTCGAACCATGGAACCCATTAAAATAGGAAGCTTTCTTATGAAATCTATCTAAAAAAGAAGAAATAATAACAAAATATATTAATAACTGAAAAGTAAATAACGCTTGCGAAATACTATTAGACAAGTATTTTACATTAAGAGTAAAAAAAAAAAATTTTAGTCAGCCCAACAAAAATCATAAATTTAGCTTAAAATAATCAATCGAAACAAGTTAACCGTCCAACTCAAACTGTCTGTAGGTATTAATTTTTTTTTTGTTTTATTTTATTTATATTCTTTCTTATATATTCTATTTTCTCATTACATATAAAAACCTAATAATTAATATTTAACAATCAACAAATATATTTCTATATTTTGATATATACAAGTAAATTTATTTATATATATACGAGTATATATACATAAATTCGAAAACAAGAAAATATTCAAATTTTTTTCTTAAAACTTAAAATTAAATGGATATTTTTATTGTTAAATAATCATCTAAACGTAGACCTAACTATGAGTATACATAACTATATACAATATACATAATTCTTTTTTTTTTGCTGAATTTTTTTTATTTACTTACAATTAGCTGTAAATAAGTAGAATGACGGACCATCATCTGAAAGAGGGTCACCCAATGATAATCCTCAAGTTATATAAAAACAATAGTATAACATTTGATAGTGCCTTTGCATGTCCATTCGAATGTCTAACCAATATCATTTAACCTTAAAACAACAAAATAAACAACTTTAAATAGAACAGAAATCGAAACAGTTACTTTGAAACAGCCAAGAAACAATAAACGTGAGCATCAAGCCGCCAAACCGGAATATCATAATGGGCCATCAACAAGATCAAATACATGGAGTCTTTTTAGCCTTCTAACGTTCTCGCTGTTGTCTAGCAGATTCAAAGCGAGATGATTAATATGCTTATCCAACCTGGACACATATCTCGAAACTAGACGTCCAATTTCCTCTCGAACGTATGGATTGCCTACGTAATCGTGGATTTCACCATTCCTCGCGAACCACAGCGCGTAGGTTATATTCCATAGAAGTTTGTTCTGAAACCGTTGAATGACCTCCACGTTGCCATTACTGGTCGTTCCCGAGAGTTCAATCTCGTATTTTTATATCGGTTTCAAGAAAGCTTTGTTGAGCAAAAAAAGTTGTGATCTCTTACCCAACACCCAGTACATCTTCTTAAGCTTAATTTCAAGTAGCTTCCTCTTCTCCGTAACACGATCCTCCATGTCAAACGGCGATCAAGGTAAAAGCCCAGGTACCGCACCGTACTGACTTGAGGTATCCGGACATTGTTTAACCGAATCGCCGGGCAATCTTCCCTTCTCATTGTGAATGTCACGCGGCTGGACTTCACCGGATTAACCTTTATCCTCCACGTACGCAACCAAACGCTCATGACATCCATTGCAGATTGCAATTTCCTCGAAGCAGTAGCTGGGCTATCGTCAACCGCCAAGATCACTATGTCATTTGCGTACGACGCAATCGTGACGTTGGTTGAAGAAGGCAGGTCAGAAGTGTAGATCAGAGGAACAGAACCGGCCCTAAAACGGCCGGCCCCTGCGGAACCTCCAAATTGTTATAGAAAAACGCAGAGATCTCTTGAATCTAATTAACGCGCGGGAAGCGACCATCTAGATAGCTGCGAAGAATTAAAAAGTACGGTTTTGGTAGACACGATTTTAATTTGAAAGAATACCTGATATCCAAACCTTATCAAGTGCTTCCTGTATATCCAAAAAGGCCGACGAACAATACTGTTTCTCTTTCAGACAAAAAATTATATATAAGCTTACTGTGAGGTGTTAAAGAAAAAATCAAAACAATTTACCTTAAAATACCAGATCACAGCTAAACAGTATAGTACTAAAAAAGAATTTTGTTTACCTTCTGTTTTCTTTTTGAACTGAATTTTTAGTTAATAGTATTTTTTTTAATATTCTCTATTGGTTAGGTAATTAATTTACTTAGTTTATAAGTTTTTTTTTTATGTCTTAATATATAAATATACTTTTATTAATTAATTTATTCTTATTTTTTTATATTATTTTTACGGCTAATAATAATTCTTTTACATCTGAAATACGTATTTAATTTTCTAAATTTTTACTTAATTTAATCAATTTTTGATTGTTAAATTACACGATTTTACTTTTATTTAAGGTACAGACACCAGTAACGTTTTGTATTTTTCGCACGATATAAAATATAGATTTCATCTATCAGTATATATTATAGACTACAATTTCATTTGCTACTTTAATCACTTTGGTTTATTTTAATACAAATTTATTGTAATTAATAAATACAAAATAAAAATTAATGTTAAGATTATTAAACTGTCCCTGTTTTACTATATGAACTCATTAATGAAATGAAAAATAGGGAAAAATAGAAAATTTTCCTAATTTTTACTTTTGTGAGAGTCGATTAATTAAAAAAATAAAAATAAATATTATGCACAATGAATTTTATAAAAAAAATTGAGATTTAGAGAAAACTATCCATTTTTTAACGCTTTTTTTCTTTTAAATGAAATGAATTATTTTAGTACTGTATTTCAGAGTAAACAGATTGTCATAAAAGACCACATGTTGTTTTTTATTTCGTCATCAAAATGAAAGAACATCAACCTATTTCAGTAGCCTCATATTTTTGTTTAAAATAGAGTCATTTTTGACATTAATTCAATTTTTTTATAGCCATTAAATATATCAAGGAGATTTTATTTTTTTAATAAAAATTAAATTATATCATTAAACTGATAATTTTAAATAATTATTTACATAAATCGTGTTAATTGGTACTTTTTTCTTGTTAATTATGTTCGTTAAAAGTTGCTTATTTTAATTGGGTCAAATGAAAAATAATGATAGTTTTGACATTTTTTCAAAAGATTTTCACTTATACTTTTCATTTACATGTAAATTAATTGTAAATATAGCTTATATAAATTTTATAATTGTTTTTAATGTTTAAAAGTTAAACTTATTCATGATTTATCTGTATATAAATTTATGCATAACCTTACATTCTATTTGGAGTAATACATTTTTGTCAACGAATCTGAAACTTAATTATTAGTTTAATATTTACAGTAAAATATTGAGGACGGCCTTGATTTATTCCAATTTTCTGTTAAAATTCGAAATTTCATTTCATTACTAAAATTTTACATCGAAACTTTGAAAAAAAATACTCTTTTTGGATTATTTTTTAACCGTACTTCATACCAGTAAGAAATGCCCAAAAAACTAAATATTCACTAATCAATTAATTACTTTTCTTAATATCTTCGTTAAATTTAGGTTTATGGGCCAACAAATTTCCTGCTTGCGGCTTTTTTCAAACAATAGCTGATTTAGTAAGGAACAGTTAATTTAAAAAATGAAAATATTGTTAATTTATTTTAATAGATTGAACCTGACAATATATGAATTATATAAAAGCAGCTATTATCACGTTGTGGGTGAACGTATATTTAACAAAAATGTATTTAAATCAGTCCAAGCAATTTTATACAGTAACGCTCGGCTGAAAACAATTAATTAGCTGAGGCATTGTGTTATAAGCTGCAGTTGACAACAGTCCTCGTACTCATTGTAATTACATGACTGTTAAAGTACTTCTTCTCTCTCTGCATATTTAACTGTTGCAATTATTGTATAAATATTTTTGAAATACCATTCCATATCCGTCAATGATATGTTTTTTATTACAGTTTAGTTTGTTTTTTATTACAGATTAAAAGTGTTTATTTAATTTGGTACAACGAACGTGTTTGTTTCTTTTTAATTTTTAAAATAATCATTTAAATAACTATTACTTGTGAAATAGTCTAAGACTAGTCACAAGATTCAAAGTTTGAACAATAAAAACGGGAAAAAAGTTAGTTATTAAGCAATTTAACAGGAGATCATTTAGTTTTATTTTTCCCACGGATTTATATCGTTTAGCTTTAAATCATAAAAAATAAAAGGTGCCTAGAAAAAGAAACTTTCCAATGCTTTGCGCTACGTACAGTATGATTAAAAATAAAATAATCAGATACTACTAACTCTTCTACTTTGAAAAGATATCAAACAAATTTATTTTTGTAATGATTAGTATTAATTATTTAACATTGATTTGTAATGAACTAATAAAAAAAAAAACGCTAAAAATATTTTCCTCAATATAATTAAAGATAAAAAAAATGTAACCAATGTTTTAACAACAATTTTCTTTTTACTAATTTTTTTGCCGCAGTGTTTAATTTACAATCGGTTCCAATTGACCAGAACCATAAGTAAATTTGAATACAAAAAATGACATGCAGAGAGGATTATCTATTGAAATCTCTCAAAAAGCTGTATATGTATTAAAGAATACATAAATATATTATAAACATAAATAGCATTCAAAGGTGAGTCCAAGGCACTGATAAAGTCCATTACGTAAAAAGCAAAGAAAACACCAAAAAAAAAAAAACAGTCTTATCAATCACACAAGGAATAACTAATCAAACAAAGAAATAATGAAACGAATAAAAGCCAAAACCATCTAAAGTAAGTGGCGAATAGAAATGAAGAATTTTGACGATGTACAACAACACCCTTGGGTAGCTGATTCACCTCAAATCTCGGAAAACTTACAGATTTAAATAATATATGTAGTCACTTTAGGCGCCAAAAGTACTCGCTGTTATCTGCGAGATAACAGGAGATTAACCGCGAACCAGTTCACATGTTTGTTCAGTCTCATTTTGTATGTTGTTCTCAAACGATTGGCGAGACCCCATATAACCTTGTATTTCAGTGTTTTTCTCAAACAACTGCGCTTCTGTTGTATTTATTAATAGATTGTTCTGAAATCGTTGGCCGACCTCGATGTAATCTCGCTTGTCGTACCCACAATTGGATTCCGTAGGTCCAAATCTGATTCTGGACCGTTGAGTACAGCATTTACATATATATATTGAAAATTGTTGGCAAGTGGAAATTTTAATTTATACAAATTACTTATTACATAATTATAGTTGCTACCCTCTGCCTAGCAACCAGTATATCTCCGTGAACTTAATGTTAAACGGCGTTTTTTTCTCCCTAGCGTGACTTCTTCACAAGTCAGATGGCGATCGAGATGCAATCCTAGGTATCGCACGCAGTTAACATGCAGGATGAAAATGCCATTAAATTGAACTTGCAAGCAGTTACCCATTATCATCGCAAATGTAACAAGCGTAGGCATAGCCTCATTAGCCTTTATTTTTCATTTAGCTAGCCTCTCGTTAATTAGATCCAATACAGTTTAGAAGACCCACCGGGTTTGTTTAGTGGTAAACGCGTCTTCGCAAATCAGCTGATTTGGAAGTCGAGAGTTCCAGTGTTCAAGTCCTAGTAAAGGCAGTTACTTTTATACGGATTTGTATACTAGATCGTGGATACCGTTGTTCTTTGGTGGTTGGGTTTCAATTAACCACACATCTCAGAAATGGTCGACCTGAGACTGTACAAGACTACACTTTACTTACACTCGTAGGTATCATCCTCATTCATCCTCTTTAGTAACCTGACGGTAATTCCCGGAGACTAAACAGGAAAAAGGAAGTATAGTTTAGCAGAAGCTATGGTAGATCCTACCATACATGCTGTGGATGCTGACCCAGCATCCACAAAATTTTTACTACTGAAAAAAAAAACACAAACAGCTCGATCAGAATACAAAACTTATTATCTTTGTGATAAAGTGATCATTAAATATGTCTTGGGTTGGGTTAAACCTAGCAGTTTTTATACGCAACGGAATCAGTTTTTCATTTGTTAACATTATTTAGTCGGGTAGCCTATAGTTTGCCAAACGAAATTATTACGTAAAAGTTTAAAGATGAATTTCTTAACTAGAGTTCGAAAGATTTTAATGAAATTTTAATATTCTATTTGTTTATAAGGTGTACAAGCCTCTTTTTTTTATAATATAAAAACTTTGCGAAATATTTTCCATTCAATTATAAAAAAATCTGATGTGGACACCACATACTTCCTTGTACGCCTATTAAATTACATATATTTTTTATATATTTATATCATTTATTTCACTTTTTATTGAATTATTACGCGTATTTTTGGTAATTTTTTTACAATCACAAGTTAATAATACTTAATAAATCAATATATGTAAATTAAAAAACAGGAATGAAGTCGGATTCTCGCCCATGTGCCTTTCCCTTGTAAGATCCAAATATGTGAATAATTAAACTTTTATTTAGCTATAACTCTGCAACCAATGAAAATAAATACCACTTATGATATAGCGTTGAAAAGCTCTCAATGAGGGCTTATTACTGCAGATGATAAAAAATCCAAAATCCAAATAACTTGGATTTTAGGCTTTTTTTGGACACTTTTGGTCCAGTCGATTGCAATCAAAATGGCAGGTGCACAACTAGATGTTACTACAGTCCTAAATCTAAAATTTCAACATTCTACGGCTAATTGTTTTCGAGTTATGCGAGCTACATACGCACGTACAGACGTCACGCCGAAACTAGTCAAAATGGATTCAGGGGTGGTCAAAATGGATATTTCCTTTGAAACCTAAAAACCGAAATTTTTCGCGATTACAATACTTTCTTGTACATCGTTCAGGAAAGTAATTAATTATAAAAACATGTAAGTGTAAAACATTGCCGGCCTTCGCGGCGCTTGGCCTTTCATCCAGAGATCCCGGGTTCGAATCCCGGTCAAGCATGGCATTTTCACACACGCTACAAATCATTCATCTCATTCTCTGAAGCATTACCTAACGGTGGTACGGGCGGTTAAACAAGAAAAAAAAGTGTAAAAAATTATTATCTTTATTTAAATACACTTATCTATAAATTTTGGTTTTCATAGCGTTAAACGGTCGGCAAAAATTCTATAAAATTATTTTTTAATATATTATTATCTAGAAATATATTCCACTTGGTAATCCCAAGAATATATATAATGCCAGGTGGTAATCACTAAAAATCAATAAAAATAATTTCTTGTTATAGATTATAAAAAAGCATACTTATTTAAATATAATCAGTTACCCCGTCCACAATAATCAGATAAAAACCACGTAGATGTATTTATATATATTCCACTCATATTTATTTTTCATATCATTACATTATCTAAACGATAATAAAAGATAATTTATTTATAGTCTTGAACTAAAAATATTCCAGAAGTATGTGGGAAAGAAGTCACACCCTTTCCCTTATTACATACTACGTGTAAGTTACAACAACATAACAAATTGTTTACAACACGGGTCAAACTAGTCGGTTTAATGCAATAACATCACTTTATGTTAGTTTGCATGGCTCGTTTGCAGTAAATTGATCATTGAACGGTTTAAAACCGAGTCCACCTAAAGACTATTCTTTATTATATCGAATAGTTTACGAAGGTGAACATCGATTTCAATCCACACGCTAGATCGAAGTGGCCGGTCACTGTAAAACGGTGAAAAGCTACTTCTGTGTTTTATATATATATATACATGTTTCTGTATGAGTACACGCTGCATAATAAATCAACGTAAAACCTATTGCTACAAAGATTTCTGAACTGGTTTTAAAAGGAAGTACACCTAGCATATAAGTAAAATAATTTATTTTTTGTTTTGTTTTACGAGACCAATTTATTTTACCAAAGTCGTTCTAAAAATACTTTACAGCAAAAAAAAAAAATCCATTCAGAATTTAGTAGAAAATTATGTTTCATAACTTTTTTAAATAAAATATAATTGCAAAATAAATTGAATGTAAAGGTATCTATTTGTAAACATAATTCTTAATCCTAAATATACTCTTTAATTTTAAATTAAATGCCGTTTAACATTTAAAAATCTATCAGATTTAAATCTCAATATTCAGTTTCTATTTGTTATCCGGAAAATAAATTTAGTCATTTAAACTTAGAAATTTACTTTTTACGTGAATAAGCGTTTTAAAATGTTATATTTTTCATTCAAGGAATTATACTTTTTTTAATCTGTTCTTTTATATGTCTTCTATAAACAGACGTAAACTAGTTTCATTAGAGGTAAGTAATATAAATGCCAGGTGGCTGGTTGATCCCGGAAAACACATAACTTTCGTTAATCCTTAGACAAACTTTCTCAAGTATTATAATGTTCCTATCTATAACTTTGTTTGAAAGCATTCCTTAAAGGAGAAGTTATATGAAATAGATATACAGATGTCATTTTAATTTTTAAATGTAAAAATATTCTTTTTAAAAAGATCTTTATTTTATTAATAAATTATATCCTTTCATTTAAAGAGGAATTCTGAAAAATAATAGTTGTATCAATAAACTAAAATAACAATTAACAGAGCTCAAATCTTTTTACTTCCTTGTACGAAGTATTGTGATCGCAAAAATTTCGGTTTTCAGATTTCAACGGAAATATCCATTTTGACTAGTTTCGGCGAGACCTCTATACGTATGTGCGTACGTATTTTATCTCGCATAACTCAAAAAAAACGATTAGCCGTAGGATGTTGAAATTTTGGATTTAGGACTGTTGTAACATCTACTTGTGCACCTCCCCTTTTAATTGCAATCGAATTGATCAAAATTGTCCAAAAAAGCCCAAAATCCAAAAAAAACTTTTGATTTTGAACTTTTTTTTAACCACATTAACAAGCCCTCATTGAGAACTTTTCAACTATATATCATAAGTAGTAGTTATTTTCATTGGTTCCAGAGTTACAGTCAAATAAAATTTTATTTAACGAAATATTTGGATCTTTCAAGGGGAAGGCACATCAGTTCAAATTTGACTTCATTTCCTCTTGTCTTTTTAACTTTTTTTTGTTAATTAAAATATATTGATTTTTTTAATAATTATTAATCAGTGATTGTAAAAAACGTTTTACAATAAATAATAATTCAATAATAACAATAAAAAAAAATTGGAAGTTATTTGTGAAATAAAATTTTACGTACTTTTAAACATGTGTATATGTAATTTATTTATAGTCTTTTCTTAAATTTTGAACGGAAAGTCTCTGAGATTTCTATTTTATCATGGGAGCATAACTCTATTGTACCTCTTTTTCTACTGTGAATGAATGTAAAGGTGCAAATTTTATTAACCAGTACAGTTATTTTTTTAAATTAAAAGATATACTTATGAACAAATTTAAAATTACAATCTGTTACTATTACGCAGGATAAAGTGGATATCATTAGAATATCTTATATTTGTATAGGAGTAATGAGAGAAATTACAAGTGGCGGGGAATTTGATGGTGGTGGGGGAAGCTGAAGTAACAGAGGGAGCAAATAGTATCCATTTATGTGTACCAAAATATATATATATATATATATATATATATATATATATATATATAGATTGTATTAATAAATAAAGTACGTTTTAAACTAGTAACTACAATTTATACTTGACTGCCTTATATTTAAAAAGTTTCATCATATTAATTAAAATAATTCCATATAGAGATTCAGTAATTTGAAAGTTTGCTATTAAAGTATTTTGCTTTATTATTAAGTGTTTTCTCAGTAATATCGTTTGTAAAATATTAATTTTTCAACAGTTTTATAGACAAGAATGCATTATATTATTTTAAAAAAGCTAGTTTTGAACTCATCCAAAAAAACTATAAAGTAAATTAAAATAATTTATTAAACTGTATAATGAATATCCGGCAATAAAAGTGAAATTTAGAGAAGAAACAAAATTCTGTATTATATGGTAACGACTTGCAAGAGATATTACTCCTTAGATGTTCCGACGAATACCCAACGCCGCAGAAACATATTAAAAATATAATATAAATATACAAGAAAATATGGTATGTACAGTGAATCATGTTGTAATAGATAAAGATCATTATCATCACCATGTTGTCGTGTCTAAAGATAAAAAAAATAAATAATAAAAACAATTAAAAGCCTACCTACTCCTTTTGCTTAAAAATATCTGTTCAAAAATATCTTGATAGAAAAAAGAAACGTGAAACATTATTATGATCTCGTTGGGAGAAATTAAATAGACAGTTATAGACGGAAACGGGAAATCACAAAAGTAGTTTACAGTATATATGTCAAAAAACAAATTACTGATCGAATAAAAATATCCATCAGAAAAGGTTCAAGATCGTGTCAGCTTGTTAATGCATAAAATCCCTTAAGTCAATGATTTTGTATATAAACTATAGTATATTTTATTAGGAAGAAATAATCATATTAGCTATTTACTAGATTGCTTCCATACTACTACTTCCTCAATTACACGTAAATAAAAAAAACTTTTTCTTTTTGTTTTTAATTAATGCAAATATTTTTCGTTAAAAGGATAACAGGACGTCATTTTTCAGTTTTTACGTATTAATTAAAATTGTGGTTAAAATCACGCGTAAATTTTATTAAAATTAGTTCTGCTATTTTTGTCTAGACAATGTGATAAATTCAGGATCTTGCATCTAGTAGTTACGTAAATAGAACATTTTCGTTTTTCATAAGTAGTGTAATATTCTTTTATTAGTATGAAGCTATAGATTAGCAAAAGTAAGTATGTATTTAGCGTAAATTTATGCTGTATATTTTATTTTCAATAGAAAACAAACAAAAAAATAATAAAAAATCATCAGTAAAGTTATTAGGGATTTGCTTTGATTTATTTATAAATACTGAAATTGGCCAAGTAAGAGATTCTAACAAAGAAATAATTCATTTAATGATAATTCACTATTCTGTACAATTATGAGAAAAAAATTGTATCAGTATTTAAAAATAATAATAAAAAACTATTACTAAGTAATAAATATAAAAATAAATAAAACATCCGCTTAAATTTTCCCCTATTTTATAAAACGAGCTCGCGCGCACTCACACACACACACACACACACACATTTATATATAGATAGATAAAATCAGCTAACATTCTTTTTAAATTTAATTATTGCTTTCACTTGAATAAAATGATCTTTAAATCAGTTAACTAATAATGAAACTTTTACGATTACGACAGAGTAATAAATTTTATATTCAACAGAATAGTTATCCAGCTTATTACAAAAAATGAATTTTCATAAAAATAATTGTTAAGCTTCAAAAAAAAAATGAGGGCAATATCAAAAACTACATTATTCAAAATATTTTATACGTGCTGGGTTTTCTCTTATATAAAAAAAAGTGTTATAAGAAAAAATAAACGGAAGGTGGCTTTCAGACGTGGCATAGCTATTTAATTGACAGATCTAAGCAAGGGCGAATATTAATATTAATATATAATTAAATAGAACCGGTTGTTCACCTGTTGACTGTCGGTAGCTGACGATCCGGCACGGCAGACTAAATTACATCAACAACCTAACCACAAGTTATTATTTGTTTTCTCTTTAAATATCCCTTCGTTATCAATAATTTCCCAAAATAAAATGAAAAAGAGTATATTTTGATTATAAACGTTTATTCGTTAATATTTAACTAGCTCGAATAATCGTACTGAATATTTTAGAAAAGAAATTGTTTTCTTTTGAATTAAAAATCATCCACTAAAAAAATTTTTAATCATTCTTGAAATAAATTTACATAAGTATTCGAGCAAAATACGATCGACATTGGAACAATTAATTTACTAGTTGAACCGAACGTTACTTAACTGCATTATTCGTATGAAAACTGATAATTAAATCAATCTTGACTGTATTAATCTATTAACCATAATAAATTTAAATTTTCCTAAAAAGTGAATTATACAAATAAATGAAGTATGTTAAGAAGTTATTAGAAAAAGATATTAAGAAAACGATTCAGAACCGTTTCTGTAAATTAAAAACTACTATGAAATGTGGATTACAATTTTTAAACAACTATCGTCAGTAGTTATCAGAAAGAAAAAAATGACAACGCAGTTGTAGGACTTTCTCGTCACGTGGCTAAGTCGCGTTCTGGGAAAGTCCTACAAATGTAGGTTTTTTCTGATGCATGCTTACACACACAATTTAATTTAAAATATTTATCATATTATTTGAATATATATATTTGTTTATTTAATTCAATGATTCTAACTAAAGTCCGCGCGCATACCGTATTTAGTGCGCGCGGGTGTGGCGGTACTAGCGGCGACGAACGGAACTAACTAAAGTAATGTAATTTCACAACTTACATAAAACAAATTTCGCTTGCAAGGTCGCTAGACTGGTGTAACTGCAAAACTTAACGCGCCATGTACGTGCCGACCCGGCGATGGAGTTCAAGATTCAGCCAGATCGAGTTACTTTTTTACACTTTAAATATTGTTGATTTATTTAATTCTACCGCTCACCTGTAATGTCACTACACAGCAGTCAGTGGTTTAAGCATTTTTTGGGGTGGAGGTGCGATTTAAAAATTATTTTTTTTGCAAATATTGTTATTGTTATTTTTTAATTGTTAACAAATATACCTAAGAAAAATATGATCATAATTAGGTAAATCTCGAGATACAGAGGGTAACCTTACTCTACAGCATCACCCCTTGACCTTTTAAGTTGAAAATTTATTGGGATCAATGCCCCATACCTAGAAGTAATCTGACCAAGTTTGGTCAAATTCCGTCGAGCAGTTCTGGAGAAATAAGGTGATATGGAAACCGAAATCCTATGTTACATCCGATAAGTTTCATCCGGTTTTGGGTTTTTTTGGTATCAAAACGTCAAGATCCGGTAAAAACCACACATTTTATACCAAATTGGACCGATTACAATACTTTCCCTTCTAGAGCTATAGCTCTGATATAGCGGGAAAGTATAATAATAAAATAAACATAATTATCTTTTGATAAAAATCAAAATTTAAATCTAAAAAAATTCAATACTATCGTATTTTAAACAGTCCAAGCCGAAATTTAAAGATTAACTTAAAACAGAACTTAACAGAACATATATATATGTTCTGCACCACCTAAACTCAACATTTTTCTCTGGGGTGTAGACAACATACATGTCTGTGTAGTGGCTAGTCCAATAGAAGATTTTTTTTTGGTGATATACATAATATAACAAATTAAAGTTTACTGTTCACTTGGACTGCCTACATCAAGGTTGTATAACGTATTTTTTAGTCTTCAGTCTTTATTATATTTTATATAGTATTTTTTTATACTGTTTTGTACGTAAATTTCTGTCATTATTATATTTTTATTACTTCTTTTAGATATATATATATATATATATATATATATATATATATATATATATAATAACAGTAATTTAGTTGTAGATTTTTTAATCAATGACAAAGATTCTTCAGTATTCTTTTAGTTAATTCGTTTAGTTACATAATTTCCATGGAACCAGTACAAGAGTTGTATATTTCTTTTCCCGAAAATAAATAACACTGACATTTTTTGTATGATAATTTTTATGTTTTATTTTTTTCATTTTCAGAACCTGATCAGTCGTATTATTTGTCTGCCGTATAAGTAAGTATATTTTATTTAATAAGTTTCGACTACAATTAGTTTTTCCAGGACTACCACAGTTTTTTTCTTTTTAAGTTTTATTTATTTATTTTTCAATTTAAAAAATTTCTCAAATATAAAAATTGTTAAAGAACATTAAAATGCTATTAATTTTTCTTTTTTGGTCAGAATGGTTGTTAAGAGAAAAGTAAGTAACATCGGCAAACATAAAAATTGGTTTAACCTACAATTCTTTATCTTAGTTTATGTGTTACTTATTTATCATTTATGAATTCAGCAGCTTATTTATTTCGTTTATTTAATTTTTGTAATCAATCATTTACTAGAATAATTATTATACCATAATTATTGCTCTAAGGTAGTGCAGTTATATAAAAAAAATATATTTTAGCTATTTAAATAATAATAAAATAAATCATAATGAATTTAATTTAATTGTATTTAATCAAATTTTTTTATAACAAAAATATATTATGCACCACAAGAGATGATTCCACAGTTTATCATGATGTTTGTTACCAGATTACCAGTTACTGTCTATTAAAAAAAATTATACATAAATCAAGTTATCTTCTGAATTATACATTTAAAAAAAAAAAATTCATTTCTTTATTTACTTTGAATAACTTCATTCTAAATATTTGTTATACTTTATTCACTTTGTTAACAAATAATAGTTTTTACAGAAAAAACGTGCCAAATTTTTAGTCAGAATTTTCAGATATATTTTACATAATAAAACAAAAGTATATAAAAAAAAAAAAACTCTTCCTGAGCCTGTCTGAAAAAGAGGTTTAGGTAAAAAAAAAATTGCTCAATTTTCGTCATTTCGAGGAAAAATCAAAATCGCTAGGCAATCTGTTATTTATAAATCTAGGAGATAAAAGTACATCATATGAAGAATATATGCAGTGTTCATAAACTATGGGAAACCCTAAATAATTTTTCAACAATTAAACATAGAAGAGTGAAATTTAGCAAATATTCTGACTTTAGAATGTTATATTTTTGGGTATGAAACCACCACACCCCTAAATATTCAGGGAATCCTTGGTGGAAAGCAACTCATAATTTTTAAATAGTATGGTTAGAATTATTGACAGATTATTTTAAAAAACATTGAAAAACAAACATTTTTATGGAAACCTTTTCAAATTACGATAATCATGCCCAAAATGGCGGTCTTTTACGGTTTTTCACAGCCAGTTTAAAAAGTAGTTTACATTACCTTTTAAATAACTAACTGTTATAATGTTTAGTGTAATGAAACACTAAAGAATAAAATTATCAAATGTTTCTTCTTCAAATGATTTATTTTGAGGTATGAAATCGATGTTTTGGGAGAACTGTAGGCAACTTTTGAAACAACCTGTGGAAAATATTAAATAGCCGCCATTTTCTTTAGGGTTGTCGTAATTCAATTACCGTAGCTTTTACGTCAAAATTAATGTTTTCAATATCCTATAAAGTAATATGTCATATCCCTAACATTTTCATTAGAGCTGTACCTCCTGGGGCTCCCTTATGATTAAGTTACAGTGATTTCATAAAAAACTATTTAAAGGTTCCCACACTATTAATATTTTACATACATAAATAAATAATACACATTCTGTTTGGACCAGGTTACTTCGAAATATATAGGCTTTACTCATCACCGGAAATAAAAGATTTTTTTTTTTAATTTACAATTATTTTAATACTCTGTTATTTGAATTAGAAAACTGTGGTCGCGTAGGTATTAATCGATAGAAACAACATATATTGGAATAAGGAAATGTGTTTTCCCAATTACTGTGAAAACAAGGAGAGTTTAGCTTGGTATAAAATATTAAAGGGTCTTCTCTCTTAAAATTTATAATTTAAATACTATGGTAAAAACAATAAAAAATTTTACAAGATGTATATAAACACTCTCAATCTTACTTTTTTATTTATTTTTTTGTTATCGTCAAATAATTTCACTTCATTATATTTTTTTATTGATTTACCTCCTTTTTAACCGACTTCAAAAAAGGAAGTTATGTATTCGACCCGTATATATTTTTCAATGTTTGTTAGCGCATAACCTTTTTCCTATTACTCCGATTGAAATAAATCTTTTTGAAATCGACGCAGCTACACTTCGCGGTGGTACCGTGCTGTGGAAAACAATTTTTAGACAAAAATCGGTATGAAAATTGGCAAATAAAAGGTTTTTCGCAGTCCGGCGGGTAGGTAGGGACAATGGCAATTCTGATATTCTATATGTATGCGTCACGTTACATGATGTTAAATGGTCTTCTCTAGAGCAGATAATGTGGTTTCTGAGCAAGATATCTAGCACCGTTAATAAAATCATAAAAAAAATCAAGATATTTCGTCTTAAATCTTTCAGACCCAATGTACATTATATATAATAAACGGTATCTGTAGGTACAGTGGGATTTTTATAATTCTATATACGTACTCCACATTACATGGTCTTGATGTCAGTTCCATTTTTTTTTAAATTATTATTTTGTAACATTATTATTCTCTATAAAGCTTACTCTGATCAAGATTTTTCTTGGCTTACGTTGATCTTTCAAGGTAAATGATGAAAGAATTCCATTGCTTTATTCCTAGAATAACTCATCTATCATTCCTGATGTGATGTATATCATGTATAATTATTAAATTATGTGAATAAAATATTTATTTACTTATAAAAATTTTATAAGCTTTTAAATATGATTTCATACATTTTTACTTCCTTGTAAGTTAAAAGTACACTTTGATCATCTCTGAATCCATTTTGATTAGTTTCGGCGTGACGTCTGTACGTACGTATGTATCTCGCATAACTCAAAAACGATTACCCGTAGAATGTTGAAATTTTTGATTTAGTACTGTTGTAACATCTAGTTGTGCACTTCCCCTTTTGATTGTAATCGACTGAACCAAAAGTGTCCAAAAATGCCCTTTTTTTATGACTTTTTCTTAACTGCAATAATAAACCCTCATTGAGAGCTTTTCAACAATATATCATAAATGGTACTTATTTTCATTTGTTACAGAGTTGTAGCCAAATAAAATTTTAATTAATGAAATACTTGGATCTTCCAAGTATCTTCAAGGGGAAGGCACGTCGGTTCAAATCCGTCTTCATCTCCTTTTTTTGTATTTTTTTTTAATTTTAATATATTGATTTATTAATAATTATTAGCTTCTGATTGTAAAAATAGTTTTACGATAAATAATATTTCAAGAATAACAATAAAAATTAAAAAAAAATATGAAAAAATATCAAAAATTATTAATGAAATAAAATTTTATGTACTTCTCATTTTAAAAATATGTGTTTGTAATTTAATAGGCGTACAAGGAAGTCCAAGTAAGTCCAAGGAAGTAGAAGTGTGTCCACATCTAATTTTCTTTAAAAGCTAATATTTACATGATTAGCTTTTAAAATATTAGATAGATTAGGGAAAAATTATTTTTTTAAAATAATAAGTGTACTATTTGTATATGGAAAATACTGACTTTTTATCCCAATAATTGGTTTTTATAAAAATAAAATGACACCTTTTTTCCGATTATATCTATTTTACATGAACAGAAATGTATTTTTTTATACAACTGACTGGTTCTGGGTTGGATTCCAAGTAAATATCTGAAATCTTTTCAATATCACTATTATTCTTATCACCACAAAATGTTATCTCTATAATTTTTCGTATATATCTTCTGTTTAGTAAATAAATTTATTATTAAATAAATGTTTATTTAATAAATAAATAAATAAATTGATATGTTGCTAAATAAAAATAAATACTAGAATATGGAATGACTGCATAAGTGAAAGGTTATTTTACGCTTGTTCTATGTGTAACAAGTAATACCCGACTAAGTTAATACCCTGAAGGTAAGGAAAAATTAATTTAAAACAACTGTTTCATTTATCTAAAAAAAAACCTGTATGTAATCAAATATATATTTAAAAAAACAAAACTACATTACATATAATATAGATTTAAATAACGTATGTAGTATTATTAAATTGAAACTACCACGTAAAGATTGTATCTTTCTTAAAAAGTGTGACAATTTAACGAAATAATTATAATTTTTAAATAACATAAAAAAATAAAACTTATTTCGTAAAAAACATTAAAAAAATTAAATGACTAAATTTTTTTTAATATATCAACAAGCTACAGGCTATTCGAGGAAATATATATTACGATATACTTAAAATTATGATCATAATGAACATTTTAACTGCTTAAAATTATAGTTGAGTATAATAAAATGATTCGAAATGCTTCCCAATTTATGAACTTTACTATTATAATAATACACTTTAATAAGTTGTAATCAAAGAAAATAATAATAATATTAAATAAATTTTACATCTATATTGTGTCCTAATTCAATTCTCAAATCGCTTACTCAGTTTAAAATTACTTATTCATGTGAATATAATTTTTATTACATTATTTTATTGCAAAAATTTTTATTTTAATCTCATTTTATATTATTATTTACTACACTTACATTTGAGATGTTATCGTAACTGTAAATTTAATAAAATCGTAATTTCAGTGATTATATGTTACACTGCAAATAATGATAAAAAGGAAAAATTTAAATTTAACTTTTTTCTTATTCTAGGAATAAAATACGTAAAATCGATTGAACAAATTAAATAATTGATGGTTTAAATTAAATTACATTATTTTTTCAAGCATAATATTGAAAATAATATAATTACAATTTGTATTACATTAATACTATGAACCAAAAATTAAAGACAATGCATTATTTTATTTATCATTTCATTTAAAAAAATTAATTTGTAACACCTAAAAAAAGTTGGGTTCTTGGGAAAATCCAAGCAGTTATGCCGAAGTTTATAAGGACGCTTAATAAAAAAGAGCTTAAATTTGATTTAAGCATGAAACATGAAGATGAAATAAAAGACACTCCATATGAAATTGCAGAGCTGTTATCCAATCACTTCGAAAAGGCCAGCAGAACGGCCAACTACGAGGAAGGTTTTCGAACCAAAAAAGAAGAACTCGAAGGTCTACTAAGTTTTAGAACTGAGTATAATTACTCATATAATGTACCATTTAAAATGGAAGAATTCGCGAAAGCGTTGGAAAAAGCAGGTAACACAGCTGCTGGTCCGGATGAAATCCATTATAATATGATCAGGCAGCTGAATACCACTGCAAAATGCAAATTATTAGAACTTTATAATAAAATATGGCGGGATGGAACGTACCCGCAGCAGTGGAAAAAAGCTCATGTTGTTCCAGTACCAAAGAAAAATAAAAATTTAACAGACCCCAATAGCTATCGTCCTATTTCTTTGACGTGTGCTATGGGAAAAATAATGGAAAAAATGATTAATAATCGACTCGTCTGGGTTTTGGAAAAAGAAAACCTGATATCACCGTATCAAGCAGGTTTTCGGCAATACCATTCTGCCACTGATCAAATGACCAGCTTAGAGGACATTATATATAACAGCTTCATTAAAAGGAAACATTGTGTCGGAGTCTTCTTTGATCTTCAGAAGGCTTTCGATATGACCTGGCGTCATGGTATAATGCTCCAGATACATGAATGGGGCATTCGTGGCAATCTACCTATACTGCTCAGCAACTACATGAATGACCGTACCTTCCAAGTACGCGTCAACAATGAATATTCATGTGAAAGAATCTTGGAAAATGGCATACCGCAGGGTTCGCCGTTGAGCGGTACCTTGTTTACCACTGCCATTAATAAATTGATACTAGCCATTCCAGTAGAAATCAGCAAAAGCGTCTATGTTGATGATCTGGCAATTGTGTATGCCAGCAACAAGACTGCTATGGTGAGGTACAAATTGCAACGAGCGATCAATGCTCTAAATGAAGTTGCAAGGAATAACGGATTCCAATTCTCACCAGAGAAAACGTGCTGTGTACACTTTTGTAGGAAGACAATTCCTCATCAAAGTCCTGCGTTGACAATTGACGATAATCCAATACAATATAAAGATAGCGTAAGATATTTAGGATTAGTATTGGATAAATCCCTTACATGGGGATTACATATACAGGACTTGAGTGATAGATGCAAAAGAGCCCTAAACATTATAAAATGTTTATCGAATTTAAATTGGGGCTCAGACAAAGAGACATTATTGAGATTGTATAAAGCATTGGTTCAATCTAAACTAGACTACGGATGTATCGTATATTCATCCGCTAGAAAGTCGCACTTAAGAAGGTTAGATGTAGTTCATAATAGCGGAATAAGATATGCAACAGGCGCTTTCCGCACAAGTCCAGCGGTTAGTCTGATGTCTGAAGCCGGAATAATGCCACTACATTATAGAAGAGAGATCCTTTTGTTAAGATATGCAGAAAAATATGGGCTTTCCCTGCTCATATAAATAATAAATTGTTTACGAATCATCCTATGGCTGCAGTATATGAACATCGTGCTACCTATTCCAGACCAACCGGAATTAGGTACCACGAATTAAGAAGAAAATATGAAATTGCTGTACCAGAGACACTAGCAATTTCTACTAGAGAAATACCGCCATGGCTCTTGCCAGCGGTAAATACAAGTTTGGATCTCTCTCAAGGAGAAATAAAAAAGAAACCAGCAGTGATCATCCAACAGGAATTTTTAGCAACCGTCAGTAGTTACGAAGAACATATTAGAATTTATACTGACGGTTCTAAAACCGAACATGGTGTTGGATGCTCGATATATGTAAATGAAGAAGCCCACTCTTGGAGACTGCCAGATGTGGCCAGTGTCTACACGGCAGAACTCACTGCAATTCAGCAAGCTCTTCGCTACACTGAACACTATTGCAAAGAGAGAGTGCTAATATGTTCTGATTCATTAAGTGCACTCGTCGCAATTCGGAACAAGAACATTAAGGATGTCCTAATTGCAAACATCCTGTCCATTTTATACCTACTAAAACAACGAGGACAGCGATGCGTATTTGTATGGACTCCAGGGCATGCTGGTATTATAGGTAATGAAATCGCAGACGAAGCTGCCAGAAAGGCAACAGTCTGCGATGACTTGGATGCATTTCCTGTAAGAGTGGCAGATGTTAAAAACCGTCTAACCAACATAGTAAGAAACAAGTGGATCGCTGAATGGAGGAGTTTAAATACAAAATTAAACTCGGTTAAAACTTCTCCTTATAAATGGAAAAGCGACTTTAAGTTGACTCGCCGTGAACAAGTAGCGGTGACCAGACTTAGAATCGGTCACACGCGATTAACAAATTTATATTTGTTAACCGGCGAAGTGAATCCAATGTGCGGTGTTTGTAATAAAACACTGACAATCAAGCATCTAATAGAAGAGTGTACCATATATGAGGACCTCAGAAAGAGGTTCCGCCTTACAAATAATATTAGTGCTGATCTGGATAATGGAAATGAAGAAAATATAGTTGCATATTTACACGCCAGTGGACTTCTTAAAAGTCTATAAAATGGAAGTTTAAAGTTGTGGTAAAAGATACTCTAAGCGGTAGTTTTATATATACATATAAGGGAGTCTCGAAGCGTGGCACGTACAGTGACGGGAGGTAGCCCTCTTGCCTCGGCCATTTTGGCTCACCTGCATTCAAGAGCAGTGAGTCGGGGTGTGTCCGATGATGGCATGGGGAACCCTCAAGGGTGTATTGAGGGCGCGAGGCTATGGGTGTACGCCGTGCATGCCTATGGCCTGATATAAGAAGGATTCAACTGCCACGGCACCCTGGCACGACTGATAAACTGCTCAACGGCGGTTCTGGTCGCCCCGAGGGTGCTTAAACAAACTATAAATGAGACTTCGTAGAAGAAAGAAAGAAAGATATGGTATTGATAATTTTAATTTTAATTTCATGGTCTTTTGAGAACCTATCTCAAATTTTAATATTGGGGCCCTTTACACCCCGTAAGTGTTCGTGATTGTCCTTGTCTTTCATGTTTTAATGTTTATTGTGAAGTTTGTGTTTTTAAATAAAATGTAAGGGCCCTTTAAACCCTTACATATGACGATCCTGATGGAGATAATAATTTCTTTTAAAGATGTGACGAGGGCTAATGACCTTAGCAGTCGATGCCCGTAAAAATTCAGTTAAAAAAAAAAAAAAAAAAAAAAAAAAAAGAATTTAACACGTTTTATTATTCGCATTCCCAGTAAAGTAATGTTGCAAGTCAGATTTTCTAAAATTGAGATTTTCATTTTCCTGGATCATAGCTCTAGCTAGTACTATGCTACAAGAAGTTAAGCTTGGTAATTAGTCAAAAAATTGGGTATGAATGAATTCTTTTTTAATTTTTCGATTCTTCATGACCAAAGGGCCCCATAAAACAAAAGGTTGTGGGGGTAATGTTCATACGTGCATTGGCGTGTGTAAACTTTAATAATTTTTGAACGGATAAACCGATTTTGATGAAATTCTGTATAGAGACTAGTGTATATGAGAAAATTTGTAGCTACAATTTTGGGGTCATTATTCTAAAACTTTTCACAATCCCAGTTTGTATTAACCTCAGATAAATGTGTATATTTATCTTACCATTTTTAAAACAGTTTTGCATCAAGTTTTCCCCTTTCCTAAATATCGTTTTATTACATATTTTTTAACTTTTTTTTTATTTCTTCCTAGGCATAGTAGTAGTGGAAAAAATAAAAATATTTTGGGGGGAGTATTTGCGGTGGGGAAAGCCGATCAAACTTTTTTTTTTAAACCTTTAGAGTTATTTATAATTTTAATAATAATATTCAATAAAATTTCATCATAATTCATCCCCCACCCACAACAAAAAATCTTAGGCAACTTTTATTGGTTGTACATTTTTTAGTGAAATAGTATTTTATCTCTTCCATTTAACACAGTAGCGTAGAAAAGTCAGAAAACTTTCTTGTAAGGTGATTTATGGAGATAGGGAGCACAAAAAAATATCTTTTTTTTTGCTCTATATAATTTTTTTAAACATATAATGATAATTTTCAATAAAACTTCATCATAAATTATCCTCCTCAAAAAAAAATATATCTTAGATAATTTTAATCATGTATCATTAGTTTTCTACTATATAAGAATAAGTAACCAATGCCAGGAAGGTATTACAAATTTGTTGTGAGCTTTTTATACCAAATGATTAAGAAATCTGTTCTCTTTCCTATAAAAATAAATTCGTAATTCTACTTTGAAATAAAGATGAATTAATTCACTATTTTATTGCCGTAATATCTGATTGCTGTAATGATTGAAAAATAAAGTAGAAAATTACTTGCGACACTATTTTCGTAATAGTAGCTGAGATAACAATACAGTAAAATTCAAAAGTAGTAAGTTGTTTGTGGGACTATTTTACACACTACACACGGTACTAAGAACAGCTGAGATTGTATCAAAAATTTCAATGTGTTTTCCTAGAAATCATAATTATAGACTTACGACATAATATTACAAAAAATCGCTGACTGCAATTTATAAAGACAAAAATTAATACACAACTCGGTTACTAAATATAGAAGTTGTTCTAATAAAGTGAATATACAAAATACCCGTTATTTGATTAAACTCTTTTTATCCTGTTTAGCCTCCGGGAATTATAATTCAGGTATTACTTCAGAGAATGAATGAGGATGATACGTTTGAGTGTAAATAAAGTGTAGTCTTGTACAGTCTCAGTTCGACCGTTCCTGAGATGTGTGGTTTACTGAAACCCAATCACCAAATAACAATAGTATCCACGATCTAGTATTCAAATCCGTATAAAAGTAAATCCACAATCTAGTATTCAAATCCGTATTCCTTTATTAGGAATTGTAATTGATAAACTATCTTGCAGTAATAACTAGTGTTTTGAAATAGCAGTTTTAAAATAGAAACTACATATAGACATATTTTTATTATTTTATCAGAGGTTTTACATAGTTAAGGTTAATGTATTGATAACTAAACGAAAACAAAGATACCAATAACATCTAACGAGATAAAACTATGTTAATTTGATTATAAAAATGGGTTATTTACAAATTTAGAGCTTTATTATTCTTCATGTAAAAAGTGTTTGTGAGTAATACATATATGATTGATTCGTCTTTATGTAGTTGGTAAACATTCATTTATTTTGAAATATTGTTACACACCAATCAGTGAATAACTTCTAGTGTTATTAAGTATAGAATAAATAAATTTGCAAATACGAAATAATAATTTCTTTATTATTATTACAGCTTACGAATTTACACAAAGTTAAGTTTTACTTGTATCTAAATAGAAATTTTTGTGTATGATAATAAAAGCTTGCGTTGGAGAAGATACAGATGACTGGATTACTATCGAACCTGAAAACATTTAACCCCATCTAATGGACAACAATAATAATCGTATTTTTATTTATGCGCGTTTAATTTATTACGGTTTTCATGATTTGTTTGTTTGTTTTGCTTGACTGATATCGCCTCATAACCTTGAAGCTTGTATATGGGATATGGAAATGTAGCGTATGAAAAATGCCATGCCTGACCTGGATTTGAACCCAGGACCTCCGGATGAAAGGCCGAGACGCTACCACTCGCGCCACGGAGGCATTAATGAATTAATAATGGTAATTAATTATTACATAATTAGTATTAATAAATCAATAAATGAAGATTTCAAAACCAAGAATTTTAATTTAGGTATATTTTTAAACTAAAAAAAAATCTTAACTAGTCTTGAATGTATGTATATTGTATCCGTAATTACACTAAATTAGATGTACAATTATTGTTGTACAATTTTTTTGTGTGCAATATTTAAATTTTTTATTATTTAGAATTTTCAAATTCTTTTTTTTGTACGATTGTTTTCATTGTTGACTGTTCTAATATTATTAACATCCACTTGAAATTTTTGAAGGCATATTAAATATTTGTCGTCTTCTAATTTTTCAAGCTTTTTATCTTCTTTCTTCATGAAAACGTATATATTATTTTACGAGCATGATTACGGTGCTCTTTATTCTTTAACTACGGATTTAAATTCTGCCTTTGCAAAAAAAAAAAAAATCACTAATATAAACACAAAAAACATACGAATTCATTAATACATAAAAAAATTAACTAACACGCCACACATTACAAAAGGAAAAAAACTATATCATTCGTACGGGACAAGCACTATGAATTGAACTAATTCAGTTTACTGGAAATGAAAATTGAACATTAATATTGAATATTAGTCAATAATGCAAAACGAATTACTTAGCCATTCTATTAATACATGTAAAATTACGCGATTAACAGATTATTATAATTTGTAGGGTAAAGGCCTATTATTTAATGATCATGTTTATTGCTATAAAAAATCTCGAAAAACTAATACCCATTGCAACAAGTACATATAAATGTAAATCAAATGAAATATTTTGATAACTTTTATTCGTATAAAGTGGTCATTTATTTTATCAATCATTTGATGGAGGGAGAGTAATAATAATATATTAATACAAGTATGAGCTATTCGGTTTTATACTTATACAGTGAGAAATATTTATAAGTACGCTAAGTATTTTTAAAGGAATTATTGTCTGAAATTAAAGAAAATGATACTAAAATTTTAATTGTGGAAAGAATTTTTGCTATTTATGAAAATAGTTACACACTGTATTACAAAATATTCGATTTTTGCAAAGTGATGCCCTGCATAGCGACTGTCTGGCTCGTGTAAGCAAGCTTTTATTTTCAGCGTCCGCACTATACTTAGGACTGTGGATCCGGAGTGGTATGCATGCGATTACTAACAAATGAGCATGTTCAGACCAGTGCTCTTACCAGTTTAACTGATGTATATGAAGTCATAACGTTTTGAAAGTACGCTATCAATCAGAAACAATTTAAATTATTCTTTCTTTATCATACTCTTTTGTATTTTTAAATTTACTCATTGTTTTATTATTTGCCCTTTCTTTTTACTTTGCAAATAAAAAATTATACAATATATTTAAAACTGAAAAATTCGTTGACGAAAAACGCTTATTTTTAGGCTTGAAGCATAATAAATTTGTAAAACAACTAATAAATCTGTTAATTTTTTTATCAAAACTTGTAGAAAATCTAGTTCTGAGAAAATCGATGGTAATAAAGTCTATTAAAATAAAAACAAAACCTTTTATTATTAAAAACAGAACAGAAAGAAACTTTACACAGAAATGTTAAAAATCTATAAAAATTAAAAACAGCTGTAATTAATAAGCCCTTTAAAACTAAACCAATGACTCAAGAGGAAAAATTATCTGGAATTTTTAAACAATGAATTTCTTATAGTCCTTCAAAATTTCTAACTGATAAAACCAATTGAAATGCACTATCAACTTGATGGAGCATCAACACATTTCACTCTTGAAACTCACTCTTCGCGCAAAGTGGCAATATGACTGGACGGCTTCGGTAGATAACATACTACGGCACGTTAAAGGCCCTATGTTGCCATGGGGATTCTCGTACAGGAAAATTCATCGTGGGGAAGTGATCCTCTGCCGATTTCGGATAGGACATTCAGAGCTACTCACGGGTATTTGACGTCAGCAATAAACGCACCAGTATGCATGCGATGCAACTGCCGCTTGACTGTGCGCCTCATTCTTGTGGAATGCATGCGTTATGTTGCCTAGCGTCGTAAACTTAAATTGCCCAGGAATTTTCGTTAAATCCTAGGCAATAATAAAAAAGTTTTAGACTAGGTGTTTTTATTTCTCCGAGGTGCTAATATTTTACATACTTTTTAATACTGTTTTTCTATGTTTTTTGGAGTAGTTGTATGTTTTTTGTTTTAACATTTAGTTTAAGTTTTTTGTTTTGTCTTAATTTTTAGTATTTTTGTTTGTTTTGATTTTGTTTTTAAATTTCTACTTTAAGTTTTAATTTTTTTATTCTATTGTTTTTATATTTATATTTCATGTTTTGTTTCCGGGCTTTTTTTTAAATTTATAATTGTGAATTTTTTTAAATTTAGTTTTTAAAACACATACATCGTGTTCGGGAGATGATAACTCCGAAGCGTTTTTCGCCCAGAAAAAAACAAAAAAAAAACATATTTCACAAATGAAGAATGATAATTCTTAGATGAAAAATTTACTGGTAAATGAATTGAATGTACAGGGCGTTAAATTGGCCACCTTTCTTTCTTTTTCCTGTTTAGCCTCTGGTAATTACCGTTCAGATAATACTTCAGAGTATGAATGAGGATGATATGTATGAGTGTAAATGAAGTGTAGTCTTGTACAGTCTCAGTTCGACCATTCTTGAGATGTGTGGCTAATTGAAACCCAACCACCAAAGAACACCGGTATCCACGATCTAGTATTCTAAACTGGCCACCTAGATCACCGGGACCTTACTTTCTTAAATTAACTGTTTATGGGGATGGATGAAATACGAGACATAAAGCAAAAAGTAGACACATGTGATTAACTGATCGCTCACATGTCTAATGCTGCTGCCCTCATCAAGGAACACGATGGTATCATTAGTTTAGCGACAAAAAATGTAAGGAAACGAGTTGAAAAGTGCGCCGATGTCAATGGTAGAATTTTCGAACATTCATTGTAAATTAATACAGAATAAATTACAGTGACTATTATTTTGTTTTTTAGTAAATTAAACAATTTTCGTTTTTCAGTAGTCTAAATTAACTGTATTAAAACAGCTGTTATTAATTTAAACATTTTCATAACATATTTCAATTAAGTTTTGTTTTTAATAATAAAATTTAATTTTTTTTTCCTTTTATTCCTGAATCATTTTGTACATAATTTTAAAAATAAACCAGCAGAATTAATCTTTTGACCGAAATTTGTACTTAATTCTTGAATATTTGATTCTTTTTCTAATTGGTATTCAAACTGGTTAGTTGAAATTAACGATTAAATATTCTAACCGTTTCCTCCACTTATCAGGAGTTTTTTTTTTCTTTACAAGGGTTTAAGTTATTTAAATGGTTCCATGGTATTATTTAATACTTTTTGTAATGTACAATTCTTTTAGCATAAGCTAAATTATTGCATCCAACATAATTTATTTGTTTTATATCTTTTAATACTTGTCTTCCTCTAAAATGTTATCCTTTACATATTTATATTTGTATTTAAACCACTACATTCCAACTTTATCATCCAAATAAATTTTCAATACCTAATTTTAAGTTTTCTTTATTTTCCTTTTTCGTTTATTTATTTTCCTTGTAAAGAACGAAACTCTTCCTACAAATATTTATAAAAAATTGCTTAGTAATTTTTAAATCAATATTTTATACTATTATATTTTTATATTACATGAAATCTTTCGTTGTTTGTTGCATTCCTTATTTATTTGATTTCTTCTTGTTGTTCATTATATGTAAATTACCTCAATAACGAAATTCTACAACTTTCCTTACACCATGTTCCTTATATTATAAATATAGCCTCCTATGAAGGAACGAAATGGCTTAATTTATAGAATAAATTATTTAATTTCTCTGAATATTTTATTAATTTCCATTTTACTACCTCAGTTTTTGATCTTATTAGTTTTCAATTAATATTTTACTCCAAGTAATAAATTCATAGCAGTTCGTTACATGTTCTAGCTAACTTCTAGTGTAAGCCGTAATAACAATATCAGTAATAAATTTTAACATCTTCATTTATTCTCAGTGTATAATTCCTACACAAATTAATCTATTTTAACTGCCCGTTCTCCATCAAACGTATTAAAATCTTGATACTCTGCCATTACCTACTTTTTTAGTTATATTACACGATGATTTCACTCTTAAATGTCAATAAAGATTGCAATTTAATGGAATTAAATTTGTTTCAGCAATTTATAGTTTGATAGTGTGTTTGTGTGTGTGTGTTTAAATCTTGTGAGAGTAAAAGTTAAAGAATCTGTATAAATATCATCTATTTAAAAAGTTGTTTAAATAATGATAACTTTTATACTATAAAGCTTATATGTATTGAAAATATAAATTATTAATATAAAAAGAGAAATAAATGTAAAAAAAAAATTATATAATATTACGTATAATGTAGAAAGTGTAATTCTAACAGAATTATACTTAAAAAAAATTCTTAATGTACTGTAATGTGTATTATTTATGATTGATTATTATTCTTTACACCACAACTACTATCATACAAAGGATTTTACCTTGCATAAGCCTAATATGGTAGGTACTCCACTTTCGTCGGCAGCTACTGAAGAAACTCATTAATCCCATTCTTGTATTCAATAAAACAACTAAAGTATATTGTCAGGAATATTTAATCATGTGGTTACAAGTAATAAGATACGCAATATTATTTTATTATCTACTGATACAGTTTCATGTTTTTAATATTTTAAATATTTTTGTGAAATTTATTAGTATTTCCATGATTTACACTTTTTTTTTTTGAGAAAAATTTAAAATAATTTTTATATGTAGCTGAATTAAAAATAAATTCAATTGTTTATCTGCAATACTTTTTTTGCTTGATTATTCAATCCTTTTTATGTTTCATTAATCGATTGATTGGTTTGGTGCACTTTTCAATTCATTTCTCTTTGGTAGTATTCACATATCTTTAATATACCTTATAAATCTTCCATTCTCTATTTATCATCCTAATTTCTAATCCGTAATTTTGCTACCCCGTTATAATTTTTCCTTTTTATCACTTTCTTCTAGAACCACAGATCCTGTATAATTTAATATGGGCCTACTAGCCTTGTCCGTTTTTTACAAGATTTTCAACAGATTTCTCTATTTACCCGTTAATTATAAAATTTTTCTTCATACCCAGTTAATCAACTTAATGTTCAATATTTTCCTACAATACCATAACGTGAAAGCCTACATTCTAATCTCTATTCTTTCATGTTCATTTCTGTTTACTTTAAAATTTAATCTCTTCTCTAGTATTTAATCTACGCTATTCATTATGATTTCTAACAAATTCCCAGTTTAAGAAAAAAACTAACATAACGCCAACAAATGTAATGTCGTTTTTATGTTTCATCCTCTATTATTATTTTGTTCTCAAATCTCTTTTTTAATTTCTTTATTGGTTACTGAATAAACAAATTAAAATTAGAGTATGTTCTACTTATTCTTTTCTTTAATGTGGAATGTTTTTCCTAATTTTTTAATTTAATATTGATAATTTGATAAAATTTATAAAAATTTTGCATCTGTATATTTTAATCCTAATTTTCTACATACATTCTATATATATTAAAATTACTTTTTAAAGATTTACAAAAGCCAAGAAGTATAGTTATTTCGTGTAAGATTACTTAGAGAACTCATATATAAATTTGCTCTTAACACCTATTTTTAATTGTATATTCATCCCTATCTACAGAATATATTTTATTTTAAATATTATTTATTATATTTTTTATTAATAAAATTATTAAAAAAAATTAATTGATAATAATTTTTTAATTTAAATTTAAAATAATTATATACATACAGATAAATTATTTAAATGGTGTATATATCTTTGTTTTCTATTTGAAAAAAAAAAACAACACATAATGCAGAAAGAGAGAAAATGAAAAAAGAGGTGTCATTAGTTACATCATTTTTCTGAATTTTGAAAAAAAAAATTGGGATTGAATAAACTAACTTATGAAAGTGACATATCTTCACTTTAAATAACCTTAAAAGTGAACATTTATATGCTTTAAAAATCAAAAGTAAAACGATTTATTTTGATTTTTGGGCTAGTAATTGCCTGTTCTTTCTATATGTGATCTTTGATCTCACGCTTCGGTGCAGGATATAAGAAAATTATAATTGAAATGACCTTTTTGTTATGAAAAAAAAAAAAACAAGTAGGAATTGTTCATCTAAACTTCACTACTCTAAGTAAACCCTTAAACGTTGCATTCTGAAAACTCTCTCCATTACCCATCATCAAAATGATCAAATCATTATAGTATTATATATATATTCAAAAATGCTTCATATTTATACTTATAGATGCATATAAAATGTAAAAAATATCACATGACAAAAGTAGAAGTTTATAAACAAATAAAAATAATATGTATAATCCCCTGTAGTTAATTCAAAATTTAATTAGTTGCAGACGTCCCTATGAAATCAAAAACGTGTATGTATATCATTATTGTTATTTTTTATTATATATAATTTTTTTATTTTTTTTTCTGTAGACCTAATCATTTTCGTTAGCTAAACAAAATTAAGATCTGTTTGATTTATAGTGTAGATTGGATTGTTATATCGAAAGAAACTGGTCTTGGTAGGTTAATCTAGTTTATATGATATTCTACGTTGAATGCATTACAAATTCGTTTTAAATGATTCAAACCTTTGCTTAATCATTTTTCTTTTAATGAAACATAACTATTTTTTTTATTCCTCTTTTGAATATATTTTCTTTTTTTTCAAGAGGTATCTTTAATAAAAATATAGATTCATTATTTATTTTGGTAAATTGAAATTTAAATTTATTATTATAGGTTATTTGAAATATTTATTACTTTTTAATATAAGTTACGTATTATATTTAAATATATATATGTTAATAACCTTTACGTGAATATTATTCGAATATCTTATTTAAAAAATGGAATTATCTATATTTTTTTTTTGTGAGTGATACATACTTTACAAAATAATTACTGTTTCCATTTCTTACGTATTTTTAATAAAGTGATTAATGTAAAATTTATAAAATAAACAAGCTACTGACAATTTATTTATACTTTTATCTTTCTGGTTATGCTATATAACATTATTAATAACAGAAGAAATATGACTTTTCACCCGGATATTTGTATTTTTCAATACTTTAATATTAGTAATACTAAAATATTACTTACAAAGCTCTGAATGAATGTAAGATCCCAAGACAAGATTTAAAGTACAACTATGAAATTTGGTATGGTAACGTCTGTATTTTATGATGAAGGATCATTTCCTTTTAATTTATATGAAGTAGGATGGTAGGGGGAGTACTATAATTTAAGCGGATCAGACTTATTGAAAATTTTAATTTTCTTTTTTATCTAAGCCTATAAAATAAAAAATAAAAAATAAAAAAACAGTATTAATGAAAGTCAAAATTTCTATTCTAAGAAATATAATAATTTTTACTATTATAAGAAAAGTTATTAATTACAATTTTAACCTATCAGTTTTATATTCTTTATATTTTATTTTTTACAAATCATCATAGAATGAGAATAACTATCAAAATTTATGAGAGGGGTAGGAGGAAATAAATTTTACTCTACAAAAAAAAAATGTTTTTTATTAATGTTTCTTATTTATATCATATCAAACAAATATATTATTTAATTGGTACATGTAATTACTGCGTGCTGTATTCACAAAGTTATAATATTCATACAGATGTGTTATGTGATAAGCACTCCAACTACTCTTTCGTTATAAATAGGAACCTATGAATAAATTTTTAAAAGAAGATCAATCCAAAACTTAACTAATATATCTAGCGGTTGACCTTCATTCGGGAAGTCCTCTTTTATTATGACAGTAAAAATATCATTCATTGCATAATGATTTAATGTACGAGTACATGCTCTATATATGTTCATTTATATTTTTACCAGATCAAACGTTTAATCAATCGATTAATTACTTTAAAAAGCTTAGAAAGCATTAAAGAAGTGTCTCAAACCAAGAGTGGTAGAGTAAAGAGGCCAATTCCGTTCATATTGTAACGTTTACATTACCAAATAGTTATTAACATATTAAACAGAAGAAAACGTATATTATAAAATAATTATTTCTTTATCACATTCTTTTAAATAATTAATATTCATCCAAATACACGCCTGAAAGATTTGTAATGTGTATGTACATTAAAAATAAATAAGCTTTATCATCACTGCATTTCTTTTAATAAATTTCAGTTAGGGCTATTTACTGTTGGCCTAGTTAAAAATAAATACATGAATCTATGTTTACTTTCTTTTAACTTACTGTACCCTACACTCCCTTTTAAAGTGTTTTAAAAAATTACCTAAAGCAAATTTAATTCATTAACACATTTTTTCCATTAAATTAATCAAACGATCAATTTTTATACAAATTTATGCTGTTCTATAAAAGTAATCACCGTATTTCATAAAATAAAATCTTAAATCTAGATGAAAAAAAAACACACACACGTTAATTTAAGCTATTTTCATTTTATGAGAAACAGTTATAGACATTAGTGTTTCATAATAAAATGAAGCCTGATCTTTTATATTTTCTATGTTATTTTATTAAAAACTGTATGTTCTAATAATTTCTTTAAAAACAATCAGAAACGTGGTTTTACATTTTAAAAAATAAACAAATTTTACCATTTTTCGTATAGAATATTTTCCAAGCTTCTGAGCTTGGAAAATATTCGCAAAAAATTGTATATAAGTTCAAATATTGAATCGATGTAACATCTAATCATTAATAAATAATCACACTACATAAAAATAGCTATATACAGAGTGGTTCACAAATAACTATAAAAAATTTCAGGACATACTCTACTAGTAAAAATAAAGAAAAACATTTCTTAAAAAATATGGGAACAGAAATGATTTGTTTTCGAGTTATAGCCAGTGAAAAATTTCACCGTAATTCCTACTCTAAGGGAAAAATTAAGACATACTGAAATTCTTGAAACTAAAACTAAATTAACGGAAAATTTTGATGGTTTCATTTGTTTTTATATTAAAAGTAATTTTTTAAAGAAAAATTATAAAATATTGGAATTGGAAAAAATATTTTTTTAGATTTGACGTACATATCGTTAAATTACCAGTAAGCGAATCAAATTTGTAGAGAATTTAATTCAGAGAAAATCTATTTAAGTAATTTGAATATTATATGATTATATTATTCCTAATGTGTACGTTGCAATCTGTTCAACTAGTTAACAATATGCAATCCCTCTTCCCGGTCTATGAGATGAGGATGATATATGATATATACTCTATGAAAAAGAAGATTTTTTTTTTTTGTTTTTAATTTTACTTATAGTCGCATGAACAATTAAAGTCATTAGCGACCTATCAGTGTAATGTAACTGTACCGGTAAATTTGTAGCCTTGAAGAAACTCAGGTCGACTACTCCTGAGACGTGGGGTTAATTGAAACCCAACCACCAGAGAACACCGGTATCCACGATCTGGTATTCAAATCGCAATAAAACTAGTTCTTTATTAGGATTTGGACCTGAGAATTTCTACTTCGAAATCATCTGATTTACGACGATGAATTTACCACTGCATCAATCCGGTGGGTTAAAAAGACATTTGATTTTTCTTAAAACCAAATCAAACCGTAAAATAATTTTTTTTAAATTGTAAACCAAACAAAGAATTCTCTCACTATTGGAAGAAGTTTGTAATTTTAGGAAAATATTTAGGAATGAATTTTATAATCATTTAAATCCTACTTTAGTAAAGGGCATTTGTATATTGGTCTGTGTGTGTGTGTGTGTGTGTCTGTCCCCCTTAGCTTAGCACCGGAATGTACCAATCACTAGTGGAAAATCTCGATTCGTTAGTACGTCTCGTGGTGGTCAGGTGCATATTTCTTGCCGGCCTCCGTGGCGCGATGGGTACTTTCTCGGCCCTTCATTTTTCATCCGAAGGTCCTGGGTTCGAATCCCAGTCATGCATAGCATTTTCACACGCTACAAAAATTGTCATTCATCTCATCCTCTGAAGTAATATCTAACGGTGGTCCCGGAGGTAAAAAAAAAAGGTGTATACATGTTATATTATTATATATCAATATATCGTTTATATATGCGAAATATTAATAATATATTTTTTTATTTATGTAATTGTTTTTCTTCATAAAATAATGAACTATAACCAAAAAGTAGGCACCCTACTAGCGGATCACTACTAGCGTGATCCTACTAGGATCACTAGCGGAAAATCCCGATTCGTTAATATCAATTTCTAGAGTTAAATTTCTAATTTAACTTTCGTTATATACACTTTCATCATTCAAAAAAAAAAAATATTTAAAAAAGAAGAGGTAATTAATTTTTGACACCTATAATCCCATTCCGAGACACCGCCCGCCGGGGCAACCCGCCTTGAGGGCGTGCTAACGGATCGCCTCTGCAGCTAGTAAATAATAAAATAAACCTTCTAACTGTAGACTTTTAAAACATATTTTTACGCTAGTGGCCATGAATAGCCAGTACACTTTTATATTTATTTTAATTTATTATTAAAAGAAATTTATTTTTATGTATTTAAGAAATAATAGTAACAACTGCAATTTGAAACGTGAGAAATATTCAATAATTTTTATTAACAAAAAAAAAAGATTAATTATATTTTATTAATGAATAAATTCCTAATTTTTTTTAAAAGTAGACATTTTTAGAATGGTGAATAAATAAGGAGAATTGATAGACCAAAATATAGATGGTTGAACTAATATATATATATATTAAAGATAAAGGTGTAGCGTAGGAGATAATTTATAACAAAGTGGGTGTGATGATGGTACTGTGGTCATACTAGGAAGAGTTATGCCTTGACTTGGTATTGTGAAGATGATGTTTACTGATTTATTAGGTACCCATGTGATAAACGATTATTAATTTGGATAACATATTTTCAAAACAACAAACCTACTGTGTTTATGTGTAAGAAAATACCAATTAATAATTTTAAATAAAAAAATTAAAAATTACATACTTTCGTATGTACCTTTTTCTGAAGTGACCACTGTGGTAAGAAATTACGCACTTCCCCTCCTACCAAAAAAAAAAAAAAAAAAACACTACGGGAAGTAACACATTATACAAAAATTATTAGGAAAAATAACGAATTTAAATGGTAGCTCTTTAAAAAAAAATATTTTTTCAGTTTTAGTTAAGAAGTTGCAATATTTTACGCCAGATCATTTATTCCATATTTTCCCACCAGAAAAATTTAATATGCTCGTTTTAAAATTTCTATTATTACTAATTTAATACCAAGAACAGGTAATTTCTTTATTGCTTACTTGCAAAGAAAAAAAAATTTTATATATTTTTTCAATACTGAATTGCGTATGAAATATACATGTTAGTAGGCCTATATGTGCGCGTGTTGTATATATGTACGTGTGCGCGCATATGTGTGGACATGCGGCGAGCGTTATATAAAATTTTATAACTATTTAATTGTATTATAACGGTATTAATAGATATACATTTATTAGATCTTTTTTGTACGATTATATATATGTCAATTAACAATTGATTAAAAAAAAACTATGTAACACTAGGAGTAAAAAGGATTAACACATATGTTGTGGTCTGTGACTGTGTGACTTGTGAGAAGGTTGGTTGTGGTTGTTGTTGTTAATTTAGCCTATTTTTGAAACTGGTTTCCGTTCAACTTTCAGCTGTAGCGCGCGGGCGACAAGTGAATTATTATACTTTGACATATATAAACTGACACTTGTATGATAAGAAAAAGGTGGTAGACTATAATATATGTGTGTGTATACATATATATAAAATTATTATTTACGAAATATATTCACGTTAAAAATATTATTCAGTGTTATAATTAATAATGTTGACAATAACGAAAACTTTCTTTGTTAAGAAAATATTAAACGTCTTAATTTAACTTGTTTTTTATTAGTTGACTACAGTGTATAGGTATAAATCTAATTTACCCAGAGCTTGTTCTTCATATCTTACAGGATCTTTCCAATTTTCCTGTTCTCTGTCTCTTCATTCTTGGTTACCTCCCCTTCAAGTGGTCTGACACTTAATATCCCCTCCTCACATCAATTTCTTCCTACTACACGGTACCTTTCTAAACATCTTTTACATACAATTATTTAACACATGCCATATTCAGTTCCTCTGATATTTTCACATCATCATACATAATTTTTCCATGTATAGCCTTTCCCGTTACCACATTTAAAATAAATTTATTTTTTATTTTTTCATTATATTCCTAATCTTCTTACACATTAAAAAAAAAATGCGTATCGTCTTTCTATTAATAACTTTACTACAGGAAGTATTCTATCTCATTTTCTCTTTAATATCTTTTTATCTCCTAATTGTTACATCACTTATTTACTATCATTTTCTCTCTTTATTATTTTTTTCTTTTCATTTATTTTTAACTTATTATTCCTTCTTTAGTTCCTGCAATTATTAAAATGTACTTTAAAAATTTAGATGTGCCAAATTAATTAATGGGAAAATATTTTATATATTTTCTTCAGCTTTTTACCAATAATTTTTCGGCCTTTCGTCTTTAAAATTTTATTTTTATTTGTTAAAATAAGAATAAACATAATTCTATTGTTCGTTATAACTATAAAAGCAGATTTATTTGAATATTTTTATGCAGTTAGAGGGAGAATATATTTTTAAAGGTGTTCTTGTATGCATTCGAAAAATTTTAGTATTTATTTTATCTATATATTATATTAATACTTTCAGAATATTTTTAACAAAATTTTTGATTCTTTTAAAAGTCCTTTTCCTAAAACTAATAATTATATTTATTTTCATACGATAGTTTTATCTCATTTATTGTATAAAGTATTTTGTCAATGACAAATAAATGAACAACTTAAGTTTTTTTTCAATAAATTTTTAACTTTCTGTAGTTATTTAAAACTGGTATGTTTATTTATTTTTCGGTTATCAATTCAGTAAACTACCTTAAAAATTTAGTTGGTTTTAATTAATTTATTACGATAAATAAAAAAGTCCGAGATCAATTCAAAATTTATTTCAGAAAAAATAGTTTAATTATTTTTAATAAATTAATATATTCTACTAGTATTCAACATGTTGAACTAAGTAGTTAAAGATAATATTTTAAAGGTAATATTATTTATTTATGTGCTAATAATATAATAAACTAAATTTATTTACTTATTCAACATCAGCGGGTTAATTTCTAATAATAGCTGTTAATGGATGATAATAACGGAAAGTAGTGGTGTTTTGACCAGGACACGATCCCGGAACTTCTAGATTAAAACCAGAGATGCTACCACTCCACCACGGAGATTGGCTAATAGTTTATAAGTAAATAGTTGTATTTAATTAAATCAATAGGTATAGAGTTATCCATAGTCAAATGTTCTCAATACGGAAAACAAATACATCAAATTTTTATAAAAATTGTGATATATTTTATTTTATAATTTTGACCATAGGTCAAAAATATTATTATGAATATTAAAGAGGTGACAGAAAAATAAAATAATATTTCTGTATTGGAAACCCACCGGATTAGTCTAGTGATTAACTCGTCGCCGTAAAACAGCTGTTCAACAGCTGATTTTTGAAGTCGATAGTTCTGAGGTTTAAATCCTACTAAAAGTAAGTTATTTTTGTACGGATTTGAATATTAGACAGTAGATACAGATGTACTGCGGTGGTTGGGATTTAATTAATCACGTCTAAAGAATGGTCGGCCTAAGTCTCTATATAACTACACCTCATTTAATTGTTACAGATATCATCCTCATCACGCGTATTGTTCACTAGTTTAACAGATTGCAAAGCACACGTTAGGAATACAGAATATAAAATAATATATAAAAATTTATTTACGACGAAAATAAACCGTAATATAAATTTTATTTATTTTATAAGTGGTCGTAAGATATTGTAAAGATATCGAATAATTTAAAAAAATTAAGATAATGTGTTATGAAGAATTTTGTTAATATTAGATTTTTTTAATAACTTATAATAATAATAATAAAAACCTTCCATTCCAAAGATTTATAACATGTTAAAAACATTAAAAAAAATTTCTTCACTAAACTGTAAGTTTAAAAAAAATATATATGGAATTTGAGCATAGTTTATTATATATTTCAAAATGTTTGACTCAGAAGTATCTTAATTTGAAGTTTTTGAATTACAATCAGTTGGGGGTAATCTAAATTAATCTAATAATTTACTACCGCTAAAATTAATATTTTTTTTCTTTTAGGCTTAATATTTAATTTCTTTTATATTTAGGCTATATAAAATAAAGGTCTATCAATTATTATCTTGTATACTTTCATACTTTTGAATAAAAAATAATACACTGACATAAAATCTAAAAAACTAAGAAATTTTAAGAAGATTCAAAAATTACTAAAATATTTTTATCCTTTGAATTACGGCTATATTTTATTATTCTTAAATTTAGGTCTAATGTTTAAAAGTTTATATATTATGTTAATTTATTATGATAAATTATACATTTCATATAATTTATTAAAAAATAAAAAATAAACTTCAATTTATTTAAAATTTCATGTTAATAAGAAAGGGGAACCATCAACTTATATTATTATTTCAGTTAACTGGAGTAGTTATACTTTATAATGCGATACAGTCATGACAGAAAACCGTTGTAAAAGATTTCCGCATAGTTAAGATTGTATACCTGGATACGTTTTATCGCTATATGTGAAATATAGTTTAATTTATTTAATATTTGTTTTTATTAATTTAATATTTATTGCATAATCTTTAGAATAGTTTAAATATAGAATTAAAAAAATAGTAATAAATTTAATAATATTGTACTTCAGTAATAATAACAATCAGATATAAAATGTAAATTCCCGTTTAGATTAAAAACTTCCCTTTACATGGTAAGAATGATTACCCCCACTAAAACAAACTAGTTTTGTAGTAGGGGTAAGAGGCGGTCCACAAATGTATTGGTATACCTCAGTGTCTCGCGAACCCGCGGGATGTGGTGTTGTATCGTATGTTATTGCTTGAAAAGACTTGTGAACTCGCACACGGACTCATGTATTTATTAACATCCTTCAATCAATCATGATTTTTTAATTATATTATTAATAATGTAACAGTGCTGTGACTATTGTGCTGTGTAAATTAAAATTCTTAGAATTTTAATCATAGGAACAATATTTTTCTATATTTATTTCGGTAAGTACATAAATTCAAATTTAAAAAAAAAAAATATTATTATGTTTAAATTGTGGTGAAAATAATAACTTAAATTTATTAATATAGCTTTTTTCTTCATAAATATATAACATTTATTTATAGTAAACTGAAACTAGTCAATATAATAATAAATAATTTTAGAAAATAATATAAAAAAATAATACGTAAAATACGTAATACGTAAAAAGAACGACAACTGTTGTAATAAAAGCAGAATGAATTCTGTTTTTTATTGTGGTAAATTTATATCATAAAATTATCTTAATTAAAGGTAAAAAGTAATAAAGACAAATTTAATTGAAATTTATTTAAATTGTGTTATTCGACAATAAAAATAGTATAAAATTATATTTTTATATTAGTTAATGAATGTAAGTAAAAAAAAGAAAACTTAATACAATGAAAACATTATTACTAACATATATATATATACACACACACACACACAGAGGGCGAGAGAGACGTGTTCCTACCTTTAAATAACTTAAATAACTAAGAGTGGGAACATTTTTTTGAAAGATACTTTTGGTAATTTAAACTAAATTCCGTAAGTGAATTCAACAAATTTATTTTATTTTAAGCCTATGCAACTATTAGTTTAATAATTTATAATCTGTTTATTAGGAACAAAAAAACAAACATAAATGTTAAATAGCTTAAAATATAAATTATTCTTAAAAAAAAAATATATATATATATATATAAAGTATTTATGGTTGTTATTATTATTAAGTATTATTACCATGTAGTAATATATATATTATTTTTATACGTGTATATGTATATATAAAATACGGTAAAATAAAAAAAAGTCAACACGTGGTTGTAAGTTTGATTAATACATCCATATACTTACAAGTTTCTATATTAAATTTTTTGTAGATATTACAGAATTTGCTGTTTTCCTTTTGTTAAATTTTATGTTATTATGATAGACAACTAATAAAACAATTTAAAGAAAACAAATACCAATAGAATTAATTTTGTACCACTTTTTTAATAATAATTTTAAAGAAAAATAATGTATATTATTATTAAAAATAATAATTTTTTTTATAAAAAAAAGTTATGAAAGTCAATAAACAAAACACATGATGCGCATACACACACACCATACACATCCATAAACAATATATTATTTATTAAATTGTAAATAAATATAATTTAAAGTTGTATTATAAGAAAGCTAAACATCTAAGAAAAAAAACTGAAATTTAGTTCCGTATAGATGTAATATTTAAATATTATCAGAGATTCATAAATAAAATCCTTACAATTTATAAATATTGTATATTAAGAACAATGGAATTCTTAATTTATAAAAAATAAATTTCAAATTGTAAACAAATCAGACTCATTTTTAATTTGTTACAGATTAAATTTACTAAAAATATAGAAAGCAATTGTTTTCGTAGAATTAATTGAAATCAGTTATTTATAACATGATTTTATAGACATATAAAATTTTATTATGTTGCTAAACAGAGGTTAAATATTTTTTAAAGTTATTTATAATGAAAATGTTGTAAATTTAAATGATCAAAATTTAATTTTATATCGTTAAAATATCCACAAATAATCTTCACATAATCTTTTTACTTTAAAAAAAAAAACATTACAAAATGTGATACGTTATTTAAATAAATTTATTTTCTGTTATAATTAATTTCATTGTAATTAAATATAAATAAGTTAAATTATCTTCTTATAGAATATTTAGCATTAAGAAAGGAAAGTTTTTTCTTCTTAAGTGAAAATATTATAAATTTTAATAATTAAATAGATTACCAATCCATTTCATTCAATGATAATAACTGGTATTTTTGTAAGTAAACGCCAATTAATACAATGTTTAATTGTAACGTTGCAAAATAATTTAATATAATTAACGCTGTTATATACTTAAATATTTATTGTATTTAAAAATTATATTAATTATAATAAATAAGATTGCATAGATGTACCGTAAGATTTATGTTAGTTATATTTTATTTTAATGACAATTAATTAAAATCAATTGTTATCCAGTAATTTATGATGTTAACAAGAAAAACAATATTATATGAATTATAATTCAATAAATTTGCTTAATGTTATATATTAAAAATAAAATTAATTTTATAATTTTTCAACAAAAAATACATTCTATATTTCAAGTAAAATTCATTGCAATATGTCTATGAATCAAGAACCTTTCAATTGAAAGATCATTTATTGCAAATTTATAATATATTAAATCGAACAATATAGAATTAACCAATAATTATTATAATTTTTGTTTTGAATAATATAACAAATAAAATACGTTGATTATGAAATTAATTAATTATTCGATATTTTTAACAACGAAAATTCTATTTTCTATAAGAAAAAATTTTAATAATTTTTAGAGAAAATCAAAGTAAAGATGTAAATTAAATTTATTGTTCTTTATTTAAGTTTTTAGCTTTGTGTTTTACTTGACAAAAAGTTATGTACCTTTGATAACAACAGTAATAGCAATGTAACTCATATTCATATAACGATGTTTTAAACCTTATTACTGTTTAATAATAATTTAAATTACTTATGTTTTAATATCGGAAATTTATTTTAATATTTCAAATTTTCCTTTTTCCTTTTACGTAAATATAACGTAATTATATGAAAAAAAATTAATAGTTTTATTATTACATTCCTGTACTTTAAAATAATATTTTTTTTAGAAAATTGATAAATATCTCTTTTGGACAAAAATATATATTTATGAATTAGAGGTTCGGTAACTTTTTTTTATATATATTAAAAATAATTAATCTCTTTCGACCATTCTATTAAATTATCTTTATAAAAAAGAGGTATTTAATAAAATATATTAACAATAAAAATTCATAATTTAAAAAAAAATTAAGTTATATTTATAAAATAAAAGTATCATATGAGCCTGAATTATATTTTAAGTTTTCTAAACTGAAATAATTGCTGATGACGTAATTATAAAGAAAATAATGTACTTTTTCAGGATTACTAAGATTTTAAATTTAATATAATTTTTTATGTATGCTTGATTTTTATTTAACAATTCCTTCCACTGGAAGAAACTTTTATATTACAAAATATTTGATATTGTGAAATTTATATTTATTTAGGTGTTCACTTAAAATGAAATTGGCTCAGTAAAAATAGAACTAGACGTGGGGTTCGTATTCACATAACATGTTTTTCGGATAAAATTATACGCGTGTGTGTGTTAAAAAAATATATATTTATATTAAATAAGTTTACAATAATATATTTTATATATCAGTAAATGAACTGATTAAACTTAATTTTTATTGATTAACGAAAAATTCTAAAAAAAATTATTTAGCAATAGTATATTGGATACAATTATCTAAAAACTTGGATTATTGTCTATCTAGATATTTAGTAAAATTCCATTGTTGGTTTAAGTGTATGAAATGATTACGAGGGGATATAGGGTGAGTGAATGTGTAACTAATTGTTTAGGGTGAGCCGTTATTTTTTATAAACGTTCAGCACGTACAATAATTACAATAGAGTCATTGATGCATGTGATTCTTCAAAAAATATTTTATTTGAAAAATTTGTCATTCGTATGAAAACTAAAATCTGAATTTAATTTTTTAACTAATAAAAACAAAAAAATAAAAAGTGTTTAAAAACGGGTCTGTAATATCTATAAAAATATTTTATATATAAAAATTTTTAAAGATTGATAATTTATAAATCGGGATGTTTAATAATCGATATATTAGATATACTTTATTTTAATTAAGTTATTTGAATTTTATTCCTATTAGTTAAAACTGATTTAAGGTAGAATGTAATATGCACTAAAATACTGTAATTTTGTATGCTGTAGACTAAGTAATAATTAAAGTTAAATACAGCAGTCTTGGAAAATTTTATTTTTATTACTGTTTATATTTCTCTCTTGACATAAATATTATTTTACGAATTCTGAGTGTTTGTTCATCGACAAATTCAATATTTAAAAAAGTAATTAAAACTTGCCCGTTTTATTTTGTATATAACTGCTGTCAATAAAAAAATGTGTCCCGTTCCAGTGAATATATTTTTTTACTCGTTTTTAGGATCTCTATATTGAAAAATAGTGGAACATGTTTACAAAATTGTTTTGTAAACTAGACCCACCGTATTGGTCTAGCGGTGAAAGTGTCTTCCCAAATCAGCTGATTTTGAAGTCGAGAGTTCCAACGTTTAAATCCTAGTAAAGGCAGTTATTTTTTTACGGATTTGAATACTACATTGTGTATACCGGTTGGGTTTCAATTAATCATACATCTCAGAAATGGTCGACCTGAGACTGTACAAGCCTACACTTCACTTATACATATCATCCTCTGAAGTAATACCTGACGGTAATTGCCGGATGCTAAACAGGAAAAAAGCTTATAAAATTGTGTCTGTGTTTATCTATATATAAGTAATTTACTGAAGTAAATTATGTAACAAGAGATTTGGTTTACTAATAATTTTTGATAAAATTAAAACTAAATATATATATATATATATATATATATATATATGACAGTTTCAGGAGATACTGAAAAAACGGAGTTGTTTTAATGATTGTGACACATCACGAAACGAATATGCGGTTTGTAAAAATATAAAAAGAGTAACAAAGATAAAAAAAATCATAAACTTCCCATCTTAATAAAAAATATTACTAACTTTTGTTTCGTTTCATGTTAGACGTATTCTCTATATTACTTCCTTCTCTCATCTTAGAATTATTAGCTACTGTAATAGGCTACAGCATTATGTCTTCCCAAAAACTAGGGCCCTGTCAGCATTCCTATTAAACCGAAAGGCATTAGCATCGTAAGACCTTCGGATGGGCTGATAGGAATCGCGTCGGGAGAATGACGCATATATTTGACTAAATCTCCCAAGAAATACCCCAAGTAAACTAAAAATTCAAAACCGATGTACAATGGGCCGGAATGCAATTCCCAACTTCGTTCACCTTATAAAAAAATAATTAACCGCTACTTAATTAGAAATCCAGGTTCTGTTATTAATAGTTAGATAAAGTATCCTCAGATACTCTTACGTTCGTATTCTCTAAATGAGAATTTATAAAAATGAGAAGCATTTTTTTGTTAATACAATTTAAACTTGGAAACGATATAATACCATTTTTATAAATAATGAAATCCGTTAATTTTTTTCTGTTCAAAACTATCAAATTAAAAATATTTAAAAATAATATTATTTTCAAAATTTAATCATTGAAGAATATTTTTAAACATTACCACAGAAATAAAAAGAGATTTCAATTTGTTATACGTTAATTACATTTTTTATAATAAATAAAACTTTTTATAAGAAAGAGAACTTAAATACTGGATTCAGTTTGTTTTAATTTCGAGGTTTAACAAGTGATAAGGAATAATATTTTATTTTTCTAACAAACTAATTGAATAAGAATCAATAAAAAACTATAAGGATACCCGTAATTATTTTTAACTTTACATTGGATAAGCTCTAAATTTTATACGCTATTCCAATAATAAAAATTCCGGGAAAGTTCAGAAATATCTTAGCCACTCTAGAATCTCACAAATATCTTATCCACCCTTTTTGTAGTTTTACCAATAGAATAAAAATATTTATATATATATATATATATATATATATATATATATATATATATATATATATAATATTTTATTATATATTAAAATTATATAAATTTTATTTATTTATCAGTTTTATGTAATTAAGTTATTTATTTTCAAATTATTAATTGATAAATGAGGACTTTAATTAAACATTAGCCTAATGTATAATATGTTTAAAATATTATTCAAATTTATCCTAAATAATTACAATAAATTCACTATTAAGTATACACTAAATGATTTGAAAAAAATTATTTTTAAAATAAAAATAATACAGACAAAGGTTATGTATATAAGAATAATACATTTTGTTATGAAGTACATCTAAATCTAAATAATTGTACAAAAATGTCCTACATTTAAATTAGTATTATAGCAGAACTGTTCAGATATTGCAAAATTAGTCATAATATTTAAATATATATTTTTAACTTATAATAATTACCAGTTTATTTAAAAATTGATCCAAACAACAAACATAATATTAATATTAGGTCATTACTTTAACAAAACAATTAAATCAGCAGTATTCATCTTTTTTATTACATACTGAAATTCTTGTAAATGTAATTTGCTTTAAAATTGTATATATATTATATATTCGTATATCTTATAGTATTGTTATTGTTGTCAATTAAATTTATGATACTACGGCAGTATTATTGTCAAAACAGTGACATATTAATCCACATTCTGAAGTCTTGTTTATAATATGGTAGTCACGTTATATCATTGTCTTTTGAGTTTACAGCTTAATAATTAAGCTCTTTATATTGATAAAAATAATCACCGTTATAGCCTATATTTGAAAATTGAGGACTGATTAAGTGCGAATTTTAAAAGTTTGAAAATCACTAGAAAGGAAAGAATTTTGTGATATGTAGGTTCAGTAAATTAGGTTATAGAGGGATGTGTAGAAGAAAAATACTGTACACAAAGACAAAGGTCTTAATATATAAAACATGTAAAACAAATAACTGAGGATGTAGTATGTTTGAGTATTTATAATAATCTGATTAAAAGACTAGCAGAGAACAGTAAAGGATAAAAAAAATCAACTAACCAGTGGAATGACTGATCACCCTATTTGATTGCTTTTTAAAGAAACACCATTTTACGCCTAATAATAAACTACCTAATATTTGTTTTCTTTATACTAGCTCAGTATTGATGTTATTCGATAAAAGGTTTTCTATTTATCGGTTATTTCCGAGTCATTTTTTTCAGTCAGTAATGCTTTTTTTTAAATAAAAAAGTGATTAATTTTAATAAGTAAGAAAATATGTTTATTAATTAAAAAATAATACATCGTGGTGGATGAATATATAATTGTAAATAAAGATCAAATTAAATATTTTGTTCTACCAAATTAAGTGGTTATAAGATAAACTAGTGAAGAGTGAGAATTATCACATTAGCTTGTTAAATGAACAAACTAATTAAGTGCAGTTGTAATTTATTGCGACATTCAATTTTAGTTAATTAGATAAATGGAGGGATGGTTAAAAGATAAAACTGTAAGGGGAAATATACAATATATTATACATAGTAATGAATGTTTATGAATTGGTTTATTTTTATAATTATCTTAAATTTCATTATTTTTGTTTTCTTACACACTTAAATGTTTTCTCCCAGCATTATCTTTTGATGTATATTTAATAATCTACTTTTTTGTATAACGTAGTTTGCAAAAGATTTTGGATATTCTTCGTTAGGAAGAAGGTATTTTTAGAATGTGATTCCAAGTAATATAATTTTCTTCGATTTTAAAACCATACAAAACTATTCAAAACTGAAATAAACTAAACTATTTCTAAGTAATGAATTTTCATGTATTTTAATAATTTTTTATAATTATAACAATGAAATTAAAAAGTAATGCTAATATTCTAATAAAACTATCGTCTATTTATTTAATTTTTTAATAACTTGCAGACCCGGTAATACTTCGTTACTGCTAGATTTGAGTATATATATATATTAAATGAACACAATTGAAAGTTTTCCCTCCTCCTTTCCTTCCCACCTTGACTCTTTACCTTTTTTGTCCTTTCCCGCCTCCCTCTTCCATTTCCTTTTCGCCGTTACCCACTTCTTCCCTTTTATCTTTTACGATTTTTCCATCCTCCCTTTTTCCCCGCGCGTAAATCAGTCCAGTCGTTTTTTAGTCTATAGCGAACACACATATCGGAAACATCGAGATGAAATCGTAAAATATTTAGTATGGCGTGTGTTGCTTTTCCGTCCAACAGATAATGCTGTTTTTTTTAAAAAAAGCATGTTTTTACCTATAAAAGGTGTGACATCTTAGGTATATAAAACACACGCGTATTCTAATGCAACATTGTATCAAAATTTTAAGTATAATTATATTAATTATAATTTTAAATATAACTGTTTTAGTTATATATAAAAACGTTACCAACAAATGAATTTGACGCGTTCAAGCGCTTTCGGAATTAATTTCCATCCTCAGGAACTTACATTATTCCGCCATATTTGTAACAATAATTAAAACTTCATATGTTTTGTATGATATTTATGCAATTATGACAATTGGTAGTCGTATATTTTAAAATTATGTCAACGTAAACATCCTATCACTTTGGTGGCCTCTACTGTTGCTTTATAAGCAAATATCACAACTTTCATACAGTTAACACGCGAAGTTTTAATTATTGTTACAAATATGACGAAAATGTGAGTTCCTGAGGATGGAAATTAGTTCCGAAAGCGCTTGAACGCCTCAAATTCATTTGTTGGTAAGGGATTTTTTATACACTAAGTATAATTATATGCTTATACCAACGGGCCATGCTTAACAAAATTATTAAACTGTTTGCTTACGCTTCATTTGGAAATTAAAAAGGCTTAAACAAATAGTAATTTTCTTCAATTTTGAAACCATACAAACTAATCAAATGTGAATATAAATTTCAATTATTAATTGCCTATTAATAGTGGCAACTTACAAAATAAAAAAACTATGTAATCTATTTTTTAATTTATTAATAGTTTTAATATTATTAAAGATTACTTATAATTTTTTTTTTAATTCTTCATCATCATTTGACATTACTTATATAGATTTTTTTTCAGAATTAAATTCTCTTCAAATTTTTTTGTTTAGTGGTATTGTAACAAAATTATTTTGAGTGTAATGAAATTGTGTTTTACGCCATCATTTTTGTTTTGTTTTGCTTTTTAATATTTTTCTCAAAGATGATACGATTATCATAGGAACCATTTTATTCAATTTTTCAACCATATATATATATATTAAAATAAAAATTTTTTCTCTTAATCCAAGTATTTCAGTATGGCTTCATTTTATCGTTAAGAAGCAGAAATCGGGGAGAAATTTTCGCAAACTACATAATAATAAAGGAAGCGTTTTAGGAACTATATTTTCATGAACTTTTTTCTTTATTTTCAATTATTGCAGTACATGTTCAGAAATTCTTTCCGTTCCTTCATGAGATATCATGTATTTATATTGTTAATTATTATTTGGATTATATTTAAAGCATTTTGGTGATGTATTGTTTTTACAATTAATGATCAATCAATCAATCGCATTTCTTTTTACTATCAAAACTTGTAGCGCAGGAGAAATGTCATGCCTCATCGGGATTCGAACCCGGTACTTCCGGATGATTTTTTTATATAAAAATTACAGTTAAGCCTGAAAATCTTCAACTTAACTAAACAAAAAAAAAAATTTTCGTTGTTCTTTTAATGCGACTTATTAAACTACATTCCAAGCTAATTGACACTACTTAATAATGGTTACGTATATAGAAAAAGGATTTTAATGCCAAAAACCTGTTTTACGATAAGTATATATTTTTAATTTATTTCTCTATTTTTATAAAAAATTATAAAGAATAAAGATTTTAATGAAAATCTCTACTGTAAAGCAGTAATTTAATCTCTTAGGTATAATTTATTGTTAAGATAGATCGTACCAAAGAACACCGGTTCTTTGGTAGTTGGGTTTCAATTAACCACACATCTCAGGAATGGTCGAACTAGACTGTACAAGACAACATTTCAATCACACTCATACATATTATCTGAACGGTAATTACCGGAGGCTAAACAGGAAAAAGAAAGAAAGGTATCATTTATTTCTTTGGCGACCTTTGTGGCACGAGTGGTAGCGTCTCGGCCTTTCATCTGGAGGTCCTGAGTTCCAATCTCGATCAGACATGACATTTTCACAGTCTACAAAAATTGTCATTCATCTCATCCTCTGAAGTAATATCCTCCGGTGGTCTCGGAGGTTATAAAAAAAAGTATTATTATTTGAAGTTAAAGGTTCATAAAAATTATTATTTGAAGTTAAAGGTTCATAAAAATTATTATTTGTGGTTCAAGTAGTCGGGTATATATATATATACACCCGACTATAGTGTTGCATATTTTTTTAAAAATTATTCAAGGTTGAGAGAAAAGAACAATTCCAGATTAAATTTATGGCTTTAGGAAGATAAAAAATAAACAGCAAGGTGTTTAGATAACATAAACAATTTTATATTCTGAAAATTTTATATGTATTGATCTCAAAAGTGTACACATCCTGCAACCTATAAATGTGGTGTAACGTAATGAAGATGAAATTATAAAAAAAAGAACAAAAAACCATTATACTGGTAGATAGTATATAGTTATTATTGCAGTATAAGATTGTAGGTGAAATGAAATGAAGAACTCCACGTAATTGTAGGTCAGACACTACAGTAGAGTTGGTTAAATCTTCATTAAGAACGCTCTGCCGCTGCTATTATCGCAATCAGAATACTCCTACACCAATTATGTTACTACAATTTATTACAGTATTTCTCTCTTAATTCTGCAATCTAACCCTTTTTACCTCATCTTCTTTTTTATACTTATCATTATCGTTAATTTCTTTAACATTTGTACAGCTTTTATGAATCGTTCAACAATTATTATATATTATTATACTGATAACTTATCATATTAAATTACATAGCCGTATTTTAACATTTATAAAATAAAACCTGAGTATATAATTGTATATTTTTTTGTTTTTGTAACAATAGTGTAAGCAGCTATAGGTCGTTTGTTGTATCAACAACTTTGACTATCTTATTAACACTAATACGTAGAACTCATTAGAATTAATTTACATTGGTGAATATTTTAACTTACAGCATGAATCCTGTTCATCGTCAATTATATTATATTGCACAATATAAATTTTTATTTTCTTTATTTATAATTCTTTCTCTTCCAATTTGTAATCTGATCTTCATTAACCAAGCTTTTTTCTCTATCAAAGGAGTTTCAAAGTGACGTTTATAAGATTCGACTGGATTACACTTACATTTATCTGAATTAGGATTACAAATATCTGATCTGAATTCAGCATTCTTGTATAATACGTATTATTTATTTTTTTTGTAAAGTTAAGACAGATAAATCTTTTTAAAAAGTAATCAGAACATGATAATTTATTAAATAAATGAGATATTTCTAAATATATATCATTATTTTCCTTCCGCTACATCTTCCTGTTTATTTCATGTTGTAAAGGAATCAATTTTTTAAGTATTTCCGTTATTTCTCTTCTTTTTTTTAATCCTCCATTCTTTGAATTAGGTGCTCTGTTTCCTAATCCTTTCTCTTCAACTTAATCTTCATACATTATTCCTTTTATCTCTTCCAACTGTTGATGATCGAGATCAATATACGTATACTATTTCCTTTACTCAATATCTCTATCCAGATAGTATCGGTCTGTAATCCTACATCACTATACCTACATTACTTAGCTTGAAAGTTTTGGTAAAGTATTTTATTTCCCATCTTGTCCCTTTCTTTATGTCTAAAAATCTTTTTATTTTACATTATAGATAAAAATATAATAAATTTAATATCGTAGTGCTTAAAAATGTGATCCAAATAATTTTTTTCTTTATGTGTTATTCTATAGAGAATTGGAATAATTTATAGAAAAAATTTATTCATTTAAATAAACTTCAAGATTGAAGTAAAATAATTCTTTATATTATTTAATAAATAATCTTTCGATGTACCCTAGTTACTGTTAAGCATTTCGACATACTATATAAGATTAAAAAGAAATTCGGTTATAGAATTATTATAATTCCTTTTACTACTGTAAGCGCACTATTTACTATTTAGATTAAATTTTCTTTTTAAAGAATTCCTGAATTCTATAAAACACCAAAATAATCGGATTTAAAAAACGGAACCATTTTCTTAAACCCAGATATGCTAATTAAATATATAAATCGTATTTATAATTATAACTTTAATAAATATCGTGTTCATTGTAAAAATGCAAATAGGGATACCTTCTATCTTTTAGAAAAATAATTATTTTACTTTAGTACTTAATAATAATTCTAAGTAAGAGCTTAACTTAAATTTAAAGGTAGTATAAATTTATTCTTAAATTATAATTTTTCTTTTTTGCAATAATTTCCATAGATTTTTGAAGATGACATAATTGCTGTTATTACTATTGTTAAGCCTAATTATTTAAGTGCACTTGGTTAATAGATCTATAAATAATGAAGATACAACTTTATTACTCGTTTAAAAAAAATTAAAAAGAAACAAAATTGTAATGGCTATTGGGCTTGAATATATTCCACATTTTCTGTTCGCTGAAGGAAAAATTGAGTTAAGCATATTTTTTTTTGTATTTTTTTATACGTGTATGTTTCAAACTAAGCGGACATAATATTACATTTAATTTAATACCGTAAAAAAGTAATAATCATAAAAGTCAGATTTATAATTTATTCTATTTGTAAAAGAAGTTATAAATTTTTATGTTTATACCTTTTTAGAGTAAATAATTATTTAAAATGCGGTATAATTTGGATAGCTTAATGAAATATTGACTACTGGTAATATTATTATTTTATATATATATATATACTGTAAAGCTAAATGAGATGTACAAAATTTATTAATTTTAATTTGTTTTTTGAGAAATTCATTACATTTATTAAAATATTGTGAAACCGCTAATAGAAAGGTCTTTTACATATCTTCTACATACTGAAATATGAGCAGAAATTACGGAATGAAATATTTGAAGATTTACAAAAAAAATAATATAAATTTTAATTTTTATGTTTTTTAAACATAAAAAACTGGTATTAATTTTACTGAAATTTTCTGAATGTTAAATACAGATTCAAATTTAACTATTCATTTAGTGATAAACTTTAAAGGTATTACTGTTCTTCAACATTCTTCTTTTTTTGTTTAGAACTCGTTGCATTTCCTTTCTTCTTTTCATTTTCTTTCCGTTATTTCCAGTACGTTTTCATACTTCCGAGAATCTTTGTTTGTGCGCTTCTGTAAATTTTCGTTTTGGTTTTTCAGTTTCATCTAGTTTGAAATCCTCAACTGTTTTTTGAACTCTACTCTCTTTTATTACTATATAATTTTTATTTAGTTTTTGTAGGTCTTGGCTTACTTTCCGGTGTCACCATATTTTTGTTTTTCTATCTTTGTAAAAGTTAAATAATTAATCTAAGTTTATCTAAATTTGTCTAAGTTTATTGTCAGTTATTCTAGAAATATGGACAAAAAACGTCATTCTTCTATTCCGGATTTCTAAATCTGTTATTTTTTTGGTAAATTTCTTTGTTAGATTTTAGCCTATAACTTTTCTCTGTTCTTTTGGATCCAAAAACTTTTCTTAAGATTAGTGGCGATTAGTAGCTAAAATTGCTGGAGGTGCTACTCCAGAAATTTTTTTTTTGCCTTTTCAAAAAAAGGTCAAAATTTCTGTAAAATAAAAGAACCGAAAAAAATTAATCAAAAGAATAGCTGAAAGCAGCATTATAATATAATTATACACTTTATCACAGTCAAGAATATGGTACACGGTTTTACTGAATAAATAATGAAATGTCAATACAGAAAATATTTTTTAGTTTTATAGGATAACAACAATAAAATGTCCGCTTAAACAAATACAATTAGTTATTGTATTATACAAATAACTTCTTTAGCCCTTCCAGAGTGTTTTTTGACAGATTTGGCAATCAAAGAGCCCTTGCTTTCGGACATCTTCTGATCACTAATAAAGATACCACTAAACCATTTTCATATTCCTTCTACTGACTAAACTAGAAAAGAGAAAGAACAAGGAACGTTCCATACAAACGCGGAGTAAAAAAAAAACCTACTTTCCACCAGCACGCCAGGATCAGCACTGCGGTCCTGTTCTCTCTCTCCCTCGCATCCTCACATGCAGCTTCCTATGTGCGCATGGGCACAACAGCCAAACACCACGCTGCTGGAACTGTTAAGCGCACAGTTCCATATAAAGATTTTTTTTTTTTTTCATTAACTGGGCGATGGGGGAGATTAAGTTTAAGGATTAAATATTTTACAAGTATAAAAAAAGAATTAAAGAAAAACGGATCCATTATATTAAATGTTATCGATAATATCGTGTGGAAATAGGGAGTGCTGCAGTTCCACAGTGCCTATAAGCGAGCCGCTACTGCTTAAGATTCTTCTTTTAAAAGATTTTGTTACGTTAAACTTTCCTAACCACTCTCTCTTGCAAGGCTTTTAGGTAAATTACTATTTTGTAGTGTCATAGTTTAGCTTTATAGCTTAAGAAATTCTTATTATAAACATCTGTTTCCATTTTACGAATCCTACTTTTAATTCCTTTGTTTTCACTGCAGTTGGTATTATTATCTGGTATTAATATCCCAAAGATATTTAATTTGTATATTTTTTGTCTTTCTTCAAAGACTATTATTTCTATACAGTTCTTATCATCGATTATAAATTCTGCTATTTTAATTAATATTCAACCTAATTTATTTTTTAAAAAATTATCTGGATCATTTTATGTAATTTTAGAGAAATGATTAAAACTATATACAGTTCAATTATTTATTGAGGTATTCCGTTTTAATCACAAATATTTTCTTTTTTATATATATATATATATATATATATATATAATTTTTTTATACTTTTATTTATAGTTGTATCAACAATTAAAGTCATTAGCAACTTATCAGAGTAATGTAACAATACCTGTAAATTTGTGGTCTTGAACAAAGTCAGGTCGATTACACCTACCCCACCGGGTTGGTCTAGTGTAGTGGTGAACGCGTTTTCCCAAATCAGCTGATTTGGAAGTTGAGTTCCAGCGTTCAATTCCTAGTAAAGCCAGTTATTTTTACACGGATTTGAATACTAGATCGTTGATACCGGTGTTCTTTGGTGATTGGGTTTCAATTAACCACACATCTCAGGAATGGTCAAACTGAGAATGTACAAGACTACACTTCATTTACACTCGTACATATCATCCTCATTCATCCTCTGAAGAATTATCTGAACGGTAGTTACCGGAGGCTAAACAGGAAAAAAGAGAGAGGGGTCAATTACTACTGAGACGTGTGGTTAATTCAAACAAAATTAAAATCCGAATAAAAGTAACTGCCATTATTAGGATTTTAGCTGATTTACGACGACGCGTTTATCACTTGACCAACTCGGTGGGTTAATATAGTTTTTAATATTTTAACATTTTGCCTTTTCCTTTATTGTGCTTGGTAAAACTACTTCCAACTTATTTGGAAAATATTTCAATAGTTAAAAAAAATTATCTAATCTATTGGAAACTATAAGAAAACATTTCTATTAAATAATAATAATATTATTCTATTCTAAAAAAGATTTTCCCATTTAAAAATAACAGGATGGATAGAAAAAATTAAACATACATAAACATCAAGTAATTTATTCCAAGTGAGGAATTCATTTTTATATTTAATAATAAAATAAATAATTTAATCTCCTACATATATAAACTTAAAGTAAAAAATATTTCTATAAATATTGTAATGCGTAGAATTAATTAAATTAACATTTTGTTTTTACAGAGAATCAATCAGTAATTTTAATTTAAACAGTACGTAGTTGGGATTAATTCGTAAGATTAATAATTATAATGGATTATTGAAAGCTTCCTTGTGTTACATTAAACCATTAGAGAAACAGTGACAGCGCTGTCAGAAGAGGATTGGTCAAACGATACCTGACCAGTGAGTTAACATATGGATACATACATATAGAATCACTCACTCACACATAATCTTTATGTATTGTGTGTATGCATGTATTTCGGTATGTGTCGTGTGTGCGCGTTTGTCTGAGTGTGTGTGTATTGTATGTGTCAGGAAGTCCTTATATCGTTCACAGTAAGATGAGTATTGACTGTTGAATTGCTGTGACAGTAATAAGGAATACTTGATATATATAAGTGAGTATGAACATTCCCACAGATTTATACAGTAGACAATGTTATTACTACTATTATAATCATTTTCTTTAAAGCGTTGCATAGTAATACAATAATTACATTGTAAATATATATATCATGAATTACATTATATATATATATATAGACTAGTATTTTAGATCACATATCATATTAGTAATTCATTAGATTCGTTTACTTTATCCAACGTAATATGTTTGTCTTTTTTTTTCTTAACATACAAGTCGTTCATTTTTTCAATTATAGTAAATTTTTTTTTAGATTTTTGTTACGTTAAATGAAAAATTAATGTCAATTTATTTATAAAATATGTTTTTATTCCAGTACATTACTTATATAATGTTAACTAATAGAACACTTATTACAATACAATACATATAAACTAACAAATATGTTTGTTTTTTTCATCTCATTAAAGTAACTTTTTATAAAATATTTATTTATTGAACACTTCGGAAAAAATAGACCATATCCATATTAGTAAAGGTAATTAGGATGTATGATCCTTTTTTTTAATAAGAAATTAATTTTGTAGTTGATAAAAATAAAACCAGAACGAGATTCGATTCCAGAATCTTCTGAATGAAAGGTAGAGTCGTTATTCCATTAGTACGGAATAAAATATTTTATTGAAATTTAATTATTTTTTTACTTTTATATTAATGGGACTAGAAAACAACTATTAAACGATTTTCAAAATAAAAAATAAATATGAATATTTAATTAAATTACCTATTTACGTAAGTAATATTTTATTATTTTAATTTTATAAGCTTTTGTTTGATATTCAACTTTCGATTGAAAATATCTATTGCTATTCCTAATACATACGTTTAAATCTGTCGAAGGATTGGTGAGGGGTTGAGGAACAACCGCCTCCGGAGATACCGTTCGTCGGTGCTTGTACTGATGGGCGGTAGTGATGAGGTACTAGGACTCCCTCGTCCCTTCGTGGATAAGACAGAGATCCAGTGGGGTCCCTTTACAGGGTTCCCACATTAGGGGCTAAGGCATCAGGACAGAGTGTCAGCATAGAATAGTCCTGTAAGAGGCCAAACAAATCGTCGGGCGGGGGGGGGGGTGAAGGACAGCTCCCTGCGAAGCTGTCGTTCGTCCGCGCTTGCGCCGGTGGGCGGCGGTGATGATGCACGGAGACTCCGGATTCCCCCTTTCCCAAAGGCACTTCTTGGGGCCGTATAGTGCTTGATTGAGGATCCGGCACCGGGAGTGGGAGTTGGTGAGGTGGTTAGGTTTAGTCGGTGGGGCGCAGGCATACATACAGACTTTAATAACGACTAGCGGAATCTATTGCGAGTCCGACAGAGTGGATTCCCACTTATTAAAAAACCAAAAAACAACCCACCTCTGAGGCCAAATGAGATGAGGTTATGTATGACATATAAATGAGGTGTAGTCTTGAACAGACTCAGTCCGACTATTCTTGAGATATGTAGTTAATTGAACCCCAACCACCAAAGTACACCGGTATTCACTGTCTAATATTCAAATCCGTATAAAAATAAATAACTTTTGTTAGGATTTGAGCCTCAGAACCTTCTACTTTGAAAATTAGCTGTCTAAACAAATGATCTGCGACGACTAGTTGAATATATTTAAATATGAATTATTCTTTATTACTGTGCTTCATTTTTTTTTTTTAAATTAGTATAATTCTAGAAATTTATTTATGTGATAGGGATAAATAATTTTATATAATTATATTTCATGAAAATTGTTACACTACTCTAAATTTAAAAAGATAAAAGATACTTTCCAAAATATTGGATATATCTTCTCCTATCCTAATAGGATAAATAATTTTTTGGGGGATAATCGTATTCAACATAATATCTACAAGATTTTTTTAAAAGATTTCTTACGCGTTCATAGATTATTTTGAAAAAAAAAGTTTATTAATTTTGGTTACACTCAGACTCAAAACTTTACTACTGCAAAAAAAAAAAAAAAAAAGTTTCTCCTATGCATTTACTATCAATCGATTGGATTTCTCTAGTGAATAATCAGAAATTATACTATTAAGTATATTACTATTAATTATATTTCTGGAAAAAAAAAATACGAATAACGCTTTCAGATATATCACTAAGCATTTCATATTTTATTAAATTGATGTAAAATATCAAATTCCTTCAATCGTTTAAAAAATATTTATATTTGTAGTAAAAAAAAATATTTTTCATTATTTTTTCAATACGTAAAATTGTTTTCTCTTTAATTCTCTAAATAAATTTCATTTTTGTAGGAACTGTTAGAATTTCATAAATATTTTATGTATCAAAAATATGTAATCATTACATTTTATTTTATTATTTATGTATATATTCGGCAATCTGCAGTTAAAAATAAAATAATAAATGAATACCACTACAGTTAATTTTAAATTATTGATCTTATAGATTATATTAAGAACCGTTAAGTGGATTATAGGATGACCAACAAATCATGATATATTAAGTAATGTTATTATTTAATTCTTTTCTTTTTTGGAGGTCAAAAGTAAAAGGTATTGAATGATTTAGCTGTTCTTTAAGATTACAAAATTATTATTATTATTATTCTATTACATAGAAGAAGGTGGAGGCGAGAATTTAGAGGCGATGAAGGGAGTGGAATTGCGGGGGTGTTAAGTTGTCGCGTGTAGGAGTCCATATGACGTCATACACTTCGAAGAAATGAACCTTGATGACAAGTTAGCTGTTCGACCGACATATCCGTTTTGTATTGGTAAAGGATGATAGCGTTGCGAGACGATAACTTTGATGATGATATAATGATAATGAATTTCTGTTTGCACCTGTGTATGTTACCGCTTCGTTTCATTTAATTATAATAATCTGTTATACGCGTACATTAAAATATTTAATTTAATAAAATATAATGAATTGTGATTAATCTTAATGAATCTCCGTATCATTCTGTAGAAAAAAAAAGAAATATAAAAATGTATTTTGTAATGTTGACGTTAATGTGCATTATATTAGTGACTCCAAAACACGTTTTTTTTTTGTTTGACCTCCGGGACCACCGTTAGGTATTGCTTCAGAGGATGAGATGAATGATTTGTAATGTGTGTGACAATGCCATGCCTGACCGGGATTCGAACCCGGGACCTCCGGATGAAAGGCCAAGACCAAAATACGTTTTATAATTTTATATCCTCAAATTAAATAAACAACTAAAAAAATAAAATTATCCAAAATTATCTTTTCTGCTAGGTAATTTACAAATTACATATAATTTAAAAAAAAGTTATTCATTGATTAATTAATGTTACTGCATATGCATATCTTAAAATGTCATAATCTTACCAAAACATTATAAGAGTAAATAAAATTATCGTTTTTTTTTAAATATTATTTCAAAATAAACCTATATAAAATTTTATAATACTACTTATCAATTATTTAAGAAGTCTTTAATTTTTGTAGAAGTCACTAAGAAAAAAACTAGTTATCTACTTTTATTAACGCTTCAAAAAATCGAACTTATGAAAAACTTATATATTTAAAAAAAAATAATTATATGCTTATAAAGACCTATTTGAGAAAAAAAAATTGAATGAAACGTAAAGACAAGCAATTAACCAGACAAAATAATATCAATAAATGCAGAGAAACGACGGAAATACACTGCTACGAAGCAAGACAAGCGCTACGGATCTTTGGTATGAATTTATACTTGGGAGAAATATATAAAATGTTTTATTATAAATTCTGAAATTAATATTTCTTTTCTTTTTTCGAGAATATTACATGATGATTTCAAGCTATACATTATTGTATATCACCAGTACATCTTCAAATTAACTATTCATACAATTGAAAATGTTTGTTTAAAACTCCTAGCTTAAATTGTTACCTAGATAAAATTTCTAGTTTTACTGCAAAAAAAGAAAGATAAAACCACTTAAACAGTAAAAGTTAAATATTATAAGAAAAATAAAATAAAATATAACTGAGGATTATGATTAGTGCAGCTACCTAAGTTTAATAATAGTCTTACCTTAATATTAAAGTAAGCGGAAAAATCAGATGCTTCCTTGTTTTTTGATGATGAATAACAGTTCTGTAAAAGAAATGAATAAATAATTTTTAAAACAAAAATAACTATGAAAAATAATATATACATAACAGTAAATGATTAAAATAATTTAAAAAATGGTATATCGATATTAAAAACAACAAAGTTATACTTTTCTTTAAATTTTTACTAAAAGACTTGTTAATCATTTATATTAGAATACAATCTATTTATAGGTAATATATCTTCTTTCATCGGTTCTTGTCTCACATTAAAAAAAAAGAAGTAATTAAGCAAACAGTATTGCCTACGGATCCTTCTCAAAATACAAAAAAGTAGTATACATATTTTCACGATATGAGTGAGTCATTAAAAATATATCGATTTTTATGATATTGCGAAAATCCTGTACCGATAGATAGGTCGATGTATGCCTACCAATTATTGGTTAAAATATACATATATATATATATGTGTGTGTGTGTGTGTGTGTGTGTGTGTGTGTGTGTGTACATATATAGTTTTATTGTTACTAAAGTCTAATTTTGAAAGATATATTTATTTATTATTTTTTTATAAACAAAAGAAGTTAGCTATTTAGTTACGTTTTATAGTAGCAGATTGACCAGAGACTGTATAAGACTACACTCCATTTACATTCATACATATCATCTGCATTCATTTTCTGAAGTAATACCTTACGGTGGTTTCGGAGGCTAAACATACAAAGAAGTACTGATGATGTGATGCTTGTTTTACCAAATGAATAGTTATCTAGTATTTTAATGAAAATGTGACGTTTATCAGTATATTATTTTTTATCCAAGGGTCTTCTGGAATGAAGATAAATCAACCTATTTAAAGGTAACTTGATCACAATTCACATATATGTACATAAATTCGAAAGTTTGTAGCGGGTTTTGTTTGTTCGTTTGCAACAGTATCATGCGTACCAACCGACTAAATTCTTTCAAATTTCAGGATATATTTGTGTCATCTTAGGGAAGATTTTTAAGCAATATATCTCTAGCTCCCTCGAGGATGAAGTTGCGAATGTTTTCTCATCAAAAGTCTGTGTACTTTAGTTACTGTTAATACTATTCTCTATTTTTTATAATTTAGTTTTTTTTTTAGGTGTTTATGAAGTTATATATATGTAAGTATACCGGAATTAAAATATTAAAAATTCTTCTGTATAATAAATTTATTTATTCTTTCCCCGGTAACTACAGAAGTTTTTATAACTCTTGTTATATAACTGCTAAATATTTTTAGCGAAAAAATATATTTGCCAATATTTTGATTTCGAAGTTAAACGAGGATTTGATTCCCAGAATATTTGCTTATATATAAAAATATTAAATTAATTATTTCCATGGACCAATTTAATATATTTAATAACTTATTAGCGTCTTCGATCACTAGAATTCATCATCAGAGCGGCATTGAGGAATAACATTTAAAAACGTATAATAACCTTGATATTTGTATAACATCTTCACTTATGTTAGAAATGAATGATTTAAAAAAAAATCTAATTATAATTTTTATTATTATTATCAATTAATTATCTCTTCCCTTTTTCTCAAAAATTTAATCAAAAAGATAAATGTTTGTTGAGAAATTTATTCTCCCTGAATTTGAATGTTTAACTTACCTCTAATAAAAATCATTATTTTATCCATCATTATATCACATAATTTTTTTTATTTAAGGATACATCAATTTTACAATCTGTTCATCAAGATAAATAAATAAAATCTATATTTGAACTAATATTAAGTAGTTACTGACCCGGCGGCTGGTGACAACGATAACAACGAAATGAAATAGAAGAGCACTCCGTAATATCGTACTATAAAGTCACGTAATCGAAACGATAAGTCAAATCAAGAATATTATTTCTGATCAATCTTGAAAAATCACCGATTGTGTTATCCAATAAATTGACTGCCATATAATTTGGGTGCCGATCCAAACAATTTTAATATCGCTGGCTGATCAGAGAGATCTCTCGTCGAACGGTTCACAATTTAAAATCATTATATATTATTGTTATGTTTCAGGTTATTGTTTATGTACCGCGGTATGTTTAGCATTTTTCACAGTGTTTTTGTCTGGTAGCGTTCAAGTTGGATTTTCGTGGACAGCAAGTATTGCAGTATTGTCAGAAAACGTTACAACCGTGGTGTCTGCTGTAATTGGCAAGTAGGTGTAGACAGAATATATAAGATGGGTCCGAGAACGCTACCTTGTGGTACCCCTGATTGTATAAGGAACAAATCCGTTAAAACCTATTCACGTAAATTGGTCACGTTAAATTCCAATTTAAATCATGAATGATGGAAGCCCGCTTCTAACAAAATGAATTTTATTTTTAGTTTATATATACAACCTTCAAATTTTTTATATTTAAAAAAAAGTTATTAATCTATTTTTTTTTCGGCGACATTTTATATTAAAACGAAACTATTAAAGTACTACAGTTTAATAACTATACAGGTGTATTATTACATAATGCTTTTATGTATAATTATGTTGTACTTTTCACGGATCATATATTTATATGCATAACATAAATATATACAAATTTTTGCAACGTAATTTTTCAATTTTTTGTTTTATATTCATATAACATGCGAATTATTTATATAACTTTTTTTTATACATTACATAGTATAGCCGAAAAAAATGATTATGTCAGAAGCATAAATTTTATTTTAATTGCAATGATATCTTAAAAAAAATGAAATTAAGTATTTTTTAGAATATATATTACTTAAATGTACATGCAATAAAAATTATTACTTACAAAAATAATGATTAATAAAATATTATATTACGTTAATAAATTCAAGAAAAATATTATTACAAATATATTTGTTTATAAATTCTCATTTAATAATAAAAATAATAATAATAAAGTATGATTATTACGAAATTTATAAACAGGTGTTTGTGTTATTTTTTAAAATGAGTTTTAAAATTATATTTCATAACAAATAAAACTGATTAAAATACTTTAGATTACAATTAAAATATGGTAACATTTTTTAAAACATGTTTTAGGCGCCAATAATTATAATGTAGCCTTAAGGATTATTATAGCCAGAAGTTCAATAATGGATTGTTGATAAAATCAGAGAGTTGGCATCGATTGCTGTAGTGTATTTGTTAGAGGAAAATCAATATTATGCGTAATTTATTAATAAATACTTTTTTTAACATGAATACGAACGAATCTTCCTGGTTTTGTTTTAGTTTTTTTATCGATTATTATTTATTTATCAATGAAGTATTTTTTAATCTATAATTAAATTAATTCCTTACAATTACGAGGTTAAATGAAAAAAAAAAACTATTTTTGCATTCCTCAATTCCTTCATTTTAAAATTTATGTTAACATTTTATCTTTAGGAATCTAATATTTAAACCCGTTTTGATTAATCCCAATTTTGAAAATATTCCCAGAAGACCTAATACCAATTTTTTTCTTCAAAAAACTATTTCGTTGTACTTAATATTTGTTATTCTTTGTTTATATAAAATAAGTACTTATACACTCGAAAATTTTAATAACTTCAATAAAAAAAAGCTACCTTATAGGACATCAGATTTCAACGTTTCCTTAATATTTTCCCCTACAGTTGGTAATACTGGGAAATAAAAAAAAAAATTTTTTTTTATCTCAGTAAGAAAAATACGTGATTCTGATAGTATTTTTTCTCTTGAATTCAAATATGACGTCGGTTTTTTCCAATCAATCAAGCAAGATTTTGAGAGACAGGCATTTACAATTTCATACAATTTAATACTTTCTGCATTCTTAACTACACAATATTCAAACATCTGATTCACCCAGAAAGTAAGAAATGACGATTTTCTGCTATATTTCGCCTGTGGATCATTCCTCTTGATGGGCGAACAATAATCGGCCAGCATATTCGGAATCCATTTACCTTGATACCTTATTTCCGTAGCTGAAATCTTCTGATGAAAGTTTTCCCCGTGCTCGTCGCTCACTGCGCCAAAATTTTCCTGGAAGAAATCTAGGCGCGAGTGCAGTAAGTGTATTTTTAAGGACATATTACAACCCAAATTTTATAAGATGTTATAAAATCGTTGAAAATATGGTGATAATTTTCGACTTTCCATTTCCCAAAAAGCTCTGACTAACATTTTTGAATGCTTGCCAAACTGCTTTCTCCAGTGGATTCAATAGTTCCTCAAACTTTTTATCATGCGATAGTGATCGTGTCTGAAATATTTTTTCTTTAATTTTTGCATCACTAATTTTAAGAAACTTCTGCTTTAAGTATATGAAACCAGGAGTATTTCTATGGCCAACGTTACCCTTTATGTTAGCTCATTTGGTTCCATCACATTTACAATGCTCTTGGAGCTTTTACTTGACAATGGAAAAATGGACGTAAAAACGTTTTAAAATATTTAAAAAAATAAACCAACTATGGTGATGGAGAAATTCAGAATTCATATTTGAAAACATATTTGATAAAAAACTGCATTAAGCACACCTATTGGTACTCGTGATACAAAAAACCAGGTTGACCAATGTAATAAACGTATTCTATATCAAGACCATAATTTTAAGAAAAAAATTGAATTATGTTAGACTTTTCTTTCTCATTACTGAATTTAATCATTTTAAGATAAACTTCTCCAAATTTACAATTTCCGAACATATATTACGTTTTTTTTCTAAAATTTATATAAAAGAAGGAGAAACACTAGTTTTCTAATAATGGTAAAAATACCCTCCTATAATAGGTATTTCTAAAAGGGTGCATTAATTAGAATAAACGTTTTTAACTTAATAATGGGTTAATTTTAAGTGTAACCTATTTATTTATATTTGTACCCTATTTGTATTTTCGCTCGTAAATTTTTCAAAGGACGAGTTTCAGTTGAGATTTACCCTGTCTGAATTTTCAAAATAGAAAAACATCAACAATACTTTTTTTTATTTATAAATTTCATGTGCTGATTTTACAGAATCAAAAAGGTTCAGATAAAACACTGTTGTTTAACGCAGAATTTTTTGGGAAAATATTTAATTCGCTCATCCAAAAAATCTATATAAATTTATTTATTCTTACAAATTGGATTGAGAAAAGCTACTAATTTCAGTGCTTAAAAAAAATAAATTGCTTGCTTATTGTATTGTTTTGTTAATTAACTCGAAGAACCAGACATAAAAAAATCATTTGTTGAAGAAACAAGGTTTTTTTTGCCTGGATTGGTTGTATAACTAGCAGTCAAATTATCAGAATATGGGTGATGAAAATCCTACCTTTTCGCTATGCGTTTTTTCCTTTCCTCGACCACTTCTTTTATCCTTCTGACCATGGAATCACTCTATTTTTGTACTTTCCTACGAAACATATTTTTCTGTTATTTCATCCTCTTTTATATTGTTCCTTTTTAGATCTTTTTTTATTTTTTGGATCCAGGTTATTGTTAACTTCTTTTCTCAAAGGTATTTGAAAATCTGTTTCTTTAACCTGTTGTCATTCATTGTTTATATGTGCCTAAAGAAAATCGGTCTTCTTTTTCTCATTGTTTCCGAATTTTTTTTTTACTTTTTATATATTTCATCATTTACTTCTTATTTTCCAACTTTCATTGGTTTTAGTGGATCCAATATTTCCTAATAATTATTGTCTTTAACAAAACTTGTGAATCTGGATTAGAAGAAATAACAAAAAAAAAAATTGATTGTAAAACTTAGGATGATTTTTTCCGATTTCTGTTATTGTAATTTGACTTATTTTTTAAGAAAAAGAAATAAGTTAAAATGTACATGTTTAGCCTGGACCGTAATAATGATACTTTCATTATTCTTATAGAGGTGATAAATTTCTCATTTACATTCTTCCAGGCGCTTATCTCTTTCCTCTTTGGTTTCTTGTTCTCGTAAAACCCGGCTACGCTTACCGACACTTGATGATCGTCCTTAATTGGAACTTTTCTTAGAGAGTTTAATGAAAAAAATTAAAAATTACATGGAAGAAGAAGAAAAAATGAACTATGAAAGGGGTCGTTATGAAAAAAAAAAAAAAAAAAAAACAGAAGAAAAGAAAAGCGGAATGTCGAAGAAGGAAGTATACAGATTTTGACAATATTTGAAAAAATTACAAAAGACAGAATAATAGTAACTGCAGTAATGTGAATATTAAATATTTTATAGGTATTTATTAAAGAAAAATGGATTAGTCATTTTACTTTGTTATATTTCTGTTGCCATGATAACAGAAATATAATGCAATAAAATAATTAATTTTTGTTTCTTTGATGAATATCTTTCATTCACAACTTATCCCCAAGGGGGCCAAGGTCTCGATCTATGGTTTGAAACCTTCTTTGGGATAATACAAACGTATTCTGAAAATTCTTAAGCTATCGATCGGTATGTTCTCGCATGATGCTGAAACAAACAAATAAACTGACAAACTTTCGCATTTTTACGTATAAGATTAAAAAAAATTTAATAAAAATGACGTACTTAAAAAAATACTACTACCATAAGAAACGATATTGACAATGACCTTGTATTAGTTTGTTCTTAATTTGAATCTCCCACACGCACGCGATGGACAATCAAGAGCAATCTAATCCCTTGCCAGGTTGTCTTTTACGCTTAACAAAATTTTTAATTAAAGTCACTTAAATTGTCTAGCTTACTTATCGAAAATATATTTGAAGTTTTAATTTCTGAAATGAAAATGAAAATTATAATTTTATAACAAGAATTAAATAAATATCCAACAACAACAACAACAACAAGGGAAAAAAATATATTTAAAAATAAATTTAATTTTTTTTTAAAGTAATTAATTCACTGTATAATATTTCGATTAGAGTTCGATGTTTTCAGGTAATAAAAACAAATTAGAAGCAGGTTTTTGATATAGGGTTGTTTTGATTACTGATTATGAAAATAGTTGTTTTACTTTTATTGATTTTTTTTTTGTAAGGAATAAACCAATATATTTATCAATAACCTGCGATATACTTAACCACGTATACTCATGTGCTAATATATGATCAAAAAATTTTGATGAAAAGATTAATTACTAATATACTAGGTTTTCTTCAACATCAATTCTTCGTAGATATATTATAATTACTTCAGGTCCGTAGTTGCTGTTGTAGCGCTTGATTTTTGTTTTTTAAGCATGTTTCTATTTTCAAGGAAAACCTACCATGCCCACGATAACTTAAATTTGTTTTTATTCAAGCTTCAAACATGCTATACATAGTATAATTTTTTTTCTGTGAGATGACTGACATCGACTGCTTTTTTCATTTTGCCCTATGAGAATGGAAATATGTATCGAATGTAAAACGGTATACCCGTTCATGCTTAACCGGAATTCGAACCCAGGACTTCCGGATTATAAGCTGATACGTTACACTCCGCCACGGAGATCGGCCATTCGTATATTAATGTAAATGATGGATTGGAAAAATATAGTTATAAATGTACTGTTGTGTCGAGAATTGAATCCACAAGTTTTTCAAGGAATATATTATATATTAATATGCGTGTATTTTATATATATAATATTTTTATGTTATATATATTGATATTTATAAATCAATATTGATAAATAGGTACCCTTTTTTTGCAATCACATAAGATTGAAGTTGATGAGAAAACCTTTGTATTTACAATTTATATTTGACAATTGGTGCTATTAATAAAGACAATGCGAATAAGTTCGAAAATAGAACAATAAAAGTTATACCATTTCATTTATTGCCAAGATAAACTTAAAATAAGAACGATTTCATCTCATTTTAAATACTTTTAACTTTTTTCGTTTATTAATTGTTCAATAATATAAAACTATTTAAAAACTAACCGATCCGGGCTCACTTCGCTCGCCCTTTTCGTCTAGCTAGGACCCCGCAGTGTTAATTTTCCTTATGGTTTTGAGATTAATACTGATAAATAACAATTAAAATATTCAGGTTTTATCGAAACATATGAATAAGTACACATATCTTTGACGACAAAAAGTCCATAATTTATTTATGTTGCCATGGTGACAGAGATATAATAATGAAGTAAAAGTATTATTGTTTTTTTCCTTTAATGAATATCGTTACTTCACTTCCAAGTGAGCTAGGATCTCGGTTTATGATTTAAAATATTCGCTGGGATAACATGAATGTTTCCTGAAAATGTGAAAGCAGTCGGTCGGTTGGTTCTTTTGTGATACGAGTTACCAAATAACCGAGATTTTGTTTTCTTCCTGTTTATCCTCCGGGAATCACCGTCAGGTATTACTAAGTGAAATTTACTCTTAAACAGTCTCAGGTTGACCATTTCTGGGATGTGGTTAATTAAAACCCAACCACCAAAGAAAACCGGTATTCGCGATTTAGTATTCAAATCCGTATAACTGCCTTTACTAAGAGTTGAACGTTGGAAACTTTCGAAATGAACTGATTTGCAAAGACGCGTTCACCTCTCGACCAACCCGCCGGGTTAAGTAATCGATATCTAGTTAATCGAAGTGTACCTGATGTATACTGTAGTATTAGCCTACTAGTGGTTGAAACCTAATAATACATTCCCCTGTTCGAATCCTGAAAATCAGTTGCGGATCCATCTTATAATATTTATTATAAGAGCATCCCATTGCACCCCACCCAAATGGCTGAAACTCAGATATTTTCATGGCCAAAAACAACTTTGCCCTGAATCAAACCCTCATATCTAAGTACTACAAAAACATCAACTCTAATAATTCTCAAATCTCAGAGATTTCAATACTTTTGAGAAACTCAAAGTTTTACTATAATGTAGGTTAATTTTTTTTTTTTGTGAAGTTTATGATAGAACTTAAGGAAATATTTACTTACAATTATTCCTTTTTTTAAATTTTAATTGTAGTAATATTTTACGGAAGAAATGGCTTGCTTTTAATTTGAAAAGTTAAATCTTGCCAACAACTTGTTTTATAAACTGAGAATTGAATCGTCTTAAATTTTATTCTTTCTGTGTTGTTGTTCGCTTCAATTTATTTGAATCATAATAAAGTTATGTATTGTTAAATTTTACCATAAAAAAAAATCTGATGAAAACACCATATGACTTCCTTGTACGCTTACTAAATTACATATATATATATATTTTTTTTTTTCTAAATGAAAAATACATAAAATTTTAATTCATTAATAACTTCTGATATTTTTTTTTCCTTTTTTTTATTATTATTGAATTATTATTCATCGTAAAATGTTTTTACAATCAGAGGTTAATAGGTATTAATAAATCGATATATTTAAATTTAAAAAAGGAGATAAAATCTGATTCGAACCGATGTACCTTCCTCTAAGGTCTAAATATTTCATTAATTAAAATTTTATTTGGCTATATCTCTGGAACCAATGAAAATAAGTACCACTTATGATATATCATATACCACATTGATATATCATCTCAATGAGGGCTTATTATTTCAGTTAAGAAAAATTCCAAAATCCAATTTTTTTTTTAATTTTGGGCTTTTTGCTCAATTTTGGTTCAGTTGATTGCAATAAAAAGGGAAGGTACACAACTAGATGTTATAACAATCCAAAATTCAAAATTTCATAATTGTACGGCTAATCGTTTTAGAGATACGTTTAGACATCATGTTGAAACCAGTCAAAATGGATTCAGGTATGGTCAAAATGGATATTTCCGTTGAAATCTGAAAACCGAAATTTTTCACGATCACAATACATCATTTACTTCGTATAAGGAAGTAAAAAATGATAGAAATTCCTACAAATTTTCTTTAAATAAATTGAGATTTTTAACAATAATACTAAAGTAAAACTGAAAGTTTAATGAGATCTATAATTCAATTTTTTCTGAGAAACAATACGGTATAACTAACTATTCCAACATAATTATTTTTCTTAGAATTCTTATTCTTAAGAATACAAAACGAAAAAATACGATTTTAATCTGTTTTCTTGTTTTGCATAATTAGGTCATTCACCTAATTTATAAAAATTACTGATATATTTTTTAATGCAAGAAATTTGATCATTCTTGGAAATTACCGAGTGATGTTTTAGAAAGTTGATTAAATTTTATTCATATGGAGCTAATTTATTAATTCAGCGTAAGCAAAAGTACGTATAAAATTTAGAATATATTAATATATAAATACTAATATATTTATATTAATAAATGCGATTCCCTATTTTCATGTGTTCGTAATAGATCTCTAAACGTATAACAGTGGATAAAATGAAAGGTAAGAAATACTTTAAAGGATTATTTACAAAAGTTAAGCAAACTCCATTATTATTTCAGTTCTTTGTATATTAATTACAAAGATCAGAACCAGTGTTTGCTTAAATAAATAAAGATTTAAAGCTCTGTTACTCCATCATAAATATTTATTTTTGATTATATATACGATGATTTATTTTCGCTTTGACTAAAATACTAGAATTTAGTCAGTTAGCTAAAAGTTTTGGTTTATTTACAATTTACTTTGTATTTTATTTCCAAATAATAGCAGATTTGTATTTATCTAATAGAAAATTGTTTTGAAAACTTAGAAAACAAAGTTATATTTATTTAAATATTATTACTTATTTAATTTTATGTTATTTTTACAATTATTTTGTGATTATGTTAAGAAAATGAATTAAATAAAAATTTATAATATAGAATGTAAATTTTATTATTTAAAATAGATTTATTTATATGCACAAATTAATTTTTGAAGAAGACTTTAAAAATATTCTACTCATAAAATATAACTTTTATAAAAACAATGAAAAATATTGCTTATGATTTGTTGTGTAATACTCCTTAAAGTGATGAAGAAAAATATTTAAAAAATTAATTATAAATATTAAAATAGTTACTACAAAAACAAAATTGATTATATATTTTCAATAGCCTTCAATAAAGGCTGAAACAAGAAAAAAACGAGAATTTCAAAAAAAACGTTTTTGCATTTTAGGCCCAGGACCATAATTTAAAAAGATAAAAATATGAAATATTTTTGAACAATATTTAAACCGAAGGACTGTAAAACAAAAAAAAAACCATATAATTCAGTTTTAAGAGGTGGGGGGTTGATCTTTTTGTTTTGGATAATCCAAAACAAAAATAAAATAATATAAAAAATTTGTAAATTCGTGCACAATTGGTTATTCAAATGTTAAATGATTCTTCTTGAAATAAAAAAAAAAAAAATATATTAGTATTTAAAATTATTAATTGTATTTTATTTCTGAAGTTAAATAATATGGAATATGGAGGCAGGTTAGTAGTTGGTAGTCAATTTATACCTTTTATTCTCTGAAAGGTGGTTGCAGGAAGTACAACCTTTTTTCTTTTTCCTGTTTAGCCTCCGGGAATTATCATTTAGGTATTACTTCAGAGGATGAATAAGGATGATACGTATGAGTGTAAATAAAGTGTAATCTTGTACAGTCTCAATTCGATCATTCCTGAGATGTGTGGTTAATTGAAACCCAAAACACCAAAGAACACCGGTATCCACGAACTAGTATTCAAATCCGTATAAAAGTAACTGTCTTTACTAGGACTCGACCGCTGGAACCCTCGACTACCATATCAGCTGATTGTGGAAGACGCATTCATCACTAGACCAACCCGGTGGTTGCAGGAAGTACAACCGGCAGTAAAATGTATTCTCTATATAAACCCGTTCTACAAAAAAAATCAAATTGGCGTTAAAGCCAAATACAAAACTATACATCAACTTTATGTAGGTTTCATTGTTTTTCCAAATGTTTCTGTTTGTAACATGTCGAAAAGTGTAGGAATAAACGTATATTAATTAATTTATGAAGTAAGTTAAAATAACATTTTTTTTATGATGGTTTTATTCTTTTTAAAAAAAAAATAATAATACACGTGCAGGTTACAGATTCTTTAATTTATTTTTCCTCTATTAATTTATTACATGTATGTAAATTATTCTGCTTTTTTATAAGTAGTTTTAAATTGGTTCTTATCTGTACTTTCATATTTATAAATACGTTTTTACATTATATATACTTCCTGTTTAGAACTTTTTTCAATATAAACTACCGCTTAGAACTCTAAATGATTGTAAGATTCTAGATAATATTAAGTTTTATAGATTGATAAAGCCTACATTTATTAGGAAATCAGCTATATACGAAATATTTTTTGTACTATCCTTGTTCAAAACATAGTGGTGTCATCAATATGAATGAAACGCCTATTTTTCTTTTCGTTTCTGTAAAATTATTCTAACGATCTTCGTATCGTTATTATCTCTTAATTTTGTTTATAAGATAATATTTTAATTAATACACGTTTAAGATTATTTATTTGAAAAATTATATAATACGTAGAAACAGTTTTTAAATGAACAATGTTAATAATCCGTTGTGATATAAGATTTTCTTATTGCTACTCATGTTTAAATAATTAACAAAAAATCATAATCCTCTTCTTTACCCTTCTATTGTCGGATAAACTCAAAGATATATTCTATAGTTGTACGAAAAACTTATCCAGTAATTATAAATAAATCGTATTAGATAAACAATTAAAGTACATTTCTTGATAACTATTTTATTTAATAAAAATAAATTAAAAAATAAGATCCTGTAAAAATTGTATTCATATTCCCACTTTTTATTTTAATATATATACGTATATATATTTGTAGCGTAAGGTTTAATCTCGTGCCTGTGGAATTGATTCGCTAGATAAACTACACATGGTTATCAATCAGATGGTGAAGACCAGGCTGTAAGATTGGACCGACAGTCATACCAGTACCGTACGTAACTGACGGTACTAAAGCTGATTTCTCTGACACACAGATCTCCATCAACATCTGCAGTGTCAGTGATATATTACTGGGCACAAGTCTTCGTCGTTAGTGTCAGGAAAATCATGAGCTCCTTCTCGCTTCTAAAATTCTCTACTTCATCACCCCTTTCCACCTCCCGTCATTTACCAATAGTTTCTACATTACCTACCCGTCTTGTCCAGACCATTCAACCAATACAACCGGGTCAACTAAATTCTAACGATATTTTTATTCACTTGTATACAGTACATACAAAAGAAACATATATAAAATTGTACCTCTGAAATAAAATACGTACAGAAACGTTAAATGGTAAATTTATTCTACGTTCACTTATTTCTTTAACAAATACTGTTATTTCATTATTATTTAAATTTAAATAACATAGTAAAGTAAATAATATAATAAAGTTATAGAGTTACGAAAAAACCTCATTAAATAAATTGAAATCGTTTGTTCATTTGTTAACTGAATAATTTAAATTTATATACAATCATTTCCGCTTAAATAATTTTGATTATTGTAAAATCCTTTGGGAATCTTATCATGCATAAATTTAAAATGAAAAGATATTTAATCAAATTAATATAAAAAAAAAATAATAATTTAGAGATATTTTCACAAAAAAAGATTATTTTGAATATAAATGTTATAACAGTGTTAAAAATAAAATAAATCAACTTACAAACAAAAATGTGTAAAAAATTATATTTGCTTACTTAGTAATTAATTATTCTAAGTTATTATAATTATTAAAAACTAAAATCTATCTTTTAAAATTAAAATTTTTGAGTTGATAAACCAAAAATAATAAAAAATTTGATAAATTATTATAAAAAAAGATAAATGTGAATTGTAACTTATTCAGATTCCTGTAAGGTACAGTAATCAGTAAAATATCTTGCTAAATCTGATATTAGCATAAAATTATAGACTACATACCAATTTGCTAAAGTTGTCATAAGAAAAATATTCAGTGACGTAAAGAATTTTAATATATATTAATTAACAATCTGTTATTTATTTATTAGTCATAAAATGATTGCAAAATTTTTTTTGTCTGATAAAATATTAACTAGCAGTTTAATATTCTTACTAATTAATAGAAATACTCAATTGAATAAAAAAAATATTAATTACATTAATCATCACAAAATAATTTTTCAAATATAATTATGTTATTTAAATTTTTATTCCTAATTACGCTGTTTAAATTTGTAATGTTTACGTTTTACTGTAGCCATCAGGCCTGATCAACTGTAAACTTGTCGCAAATCGATTGTTTAACAGGTGATTTTCGAAGTCGAAGATTCTGAGGTTCAAATCCTAATAAAAGCTACTTGTTTTTTTTACAGATTTGAATACTAGACAGTAGATACCGGTGTACTTTGGTGGTTGGGGTTCAATTAATTACACATCTAAGGAATGGTCGGCTTGAGTCTGTACAAAACTACATTTCATTTACATGTCATTCATATCATCCTCATCACATTGGTTCACGGGGAGGGGGGTAGGTTGCTTATTGTTCACTAGTTTAACATAAGATGACTTATGTTAAACTAGTTAAAAAACTACAAGTAAATTATTTTTAATTCCATTCATGAAATTCCATTTAATGGAATTTTTTTATCTTCCCTGATCAAAAAGTGAAATTTCAACAACATCAAGTTACATAACGGGCCATAAATTTGTTTTCCTTATAAATGAGCTCTGTTCCAGAAAAAAATAATCAATAATAATAATTAACCTTGAGAAAGGAAAATTGTGATAAATTAAGGAACAAAAAAAACTTTTTTGTTCTTCAAATTATAGTTATGAATTATTTATTTTTAAGATTATATTAAAGTATAATAACTATTCAAATAAAATTATTTTTAAAAAATTAAATTTTTACGATAATCAGCTCGTCGTCGAAAATCAGCTGATTTTGAAGTCGAAGTTCTCAGGTTCAAATCCTAATAAAGGTAGTTGCTTTTATTCGGATTTGAATACTAGATCGTGGATACCGGTATTCTTTGGTGGTTGGGTTTCAATTGACCACACATCTCAGGAATGCTTGAATTGTTTCAGGAGTATACATTTACCGATAAGGTTACATTACACTGATAAGTCGCTAATGAATTTAATTGTTGATAAGACTGTAAATAAAAGAATTAAAAAATAATTTTTACAAATAAAAAAGAAACAACAATTTTAATATATTTCATTATTAATAAGAATTAAGAAAAATTTTTCTAAAATGTTTTATGCACATATAACGCATTTATTTAAAATTTCTTAAGATTCAAGAATATTTTCATACGATAAAACATTCCATTTTTTACGAGGTATTCAGGTCATATCTTTTTGGAAGGAGGAGTGCCTATATTGCGAAGATTATGAACACGTGTTCATGTGTCGGATGAACACGCGAATGGTAGAAAGAAACATCTGTGAACAACTAACTGGACCCCTCAATGTAGACACGATTGCACCAAACACGCTATACGGTGTCGAAAAATTCATGGCTGTGTCAGGATATATAACAACGATACAACAGCACAAAGGCAGGGACGACGAGATAGCGAGGGGTTGATGGAAAGCCCCCTGTGGAATCGTCGTTCGTCTGGGCTTGCCGAGATGGGCGACGACGATGAGACATGAGGACTCCGTTGCCCTCGAGCTGTTAAGACCGAGACCCTGCTGGGGCCTTCTCGAGGGACCTGGCTAGAGGCAGGCAGCTCTTAAAAGACCGTGACCCGGTGTAGGAGGCCCCCTTTGTGGTATACTCACATTGGAAGCATTGGCGTCAAGACAGAGTCCCGGCGCCTACGGTGGGTTTCAGGAACGACATAATCGGGCCTGGATTCCTTGCTCTAGGGGTTAGAGGGAGGCACTGAAACGATCTGTTACAGTGGATAATCCCCCAGACTGCGCTATGCTTCATGGTGATATCCAGCCCAGGGGGGTAGGGAACCAAGCTACAAAAAAAAATTTCACTAATTATTGAAATTATTTATTATTTAAATAATCAAAACATTACTGTTAATTAGTCGAGGTTAGCAAGCGTATGTTAAGTTTGGTTAGATAATATTTATTATTAAAAGCAATAATGCTTATATTTTTTGAATGAAGTTTTATTTTCATTTCATGTTTTTTTTTATATTCTTGTAAAATGGTTATAAAAATGGTAATATAAATGGTTGTATCTGGTTATTGGGGTTATTTGGTTACTTTTTCAACCTCGTTATTATTAATATCAATACTTCCTGCTATTTTGAGTTATTTCCAGGTGAAAAACTTGCAAACTTTTGGGGTGAAGGAGAAACGAAAAAGTATGTTTTCAAAAATTTAGGATTCTGTGGAATAATAAAATTTTACAAATTATTTAAGAAAAATTCACCTTTATAATCTTTTCTAAATAGTCGTCGTGTCATACGTAAGTTAGAGTGTTTTCGTGAAATATTCATTTGTGTAATATAAGTTAAATATCATTTGTAATGTATTTTTGCTTGCTGTTTGGTCACAAGTGTTTAATGTTTTTGATAATGTGTTTTCATGAGATTCGCTTGATTAATTTATAAGAGGATGAAATATAACACAAACATAATTCATATATATAAAATCATTATGTCTTTATTTAGTCTAAAAGAAAATATATTACCATCAGAAAATACATATAAATTATTAAATATGCCAGATTTAAGTGGACATAGTCCTTACTTTTCCATTCTGTCTATTCAAGAAAACTTAAACAGCTGATATTCGTCATAATAAATAGTCTGTCAATCACTAAAAGATGGCTTTTAACATTTACTGTTAACAAATTCCAAGAAACAAGATCGTTTAGTATATCATAAATGAAATATAAAAATATTTTTTTATATGGCCTTAGTTACCGAAAATATTATTCTTAAATTTTTTTTTTTTAAATTTGATAAAAATAATTTATGAAAGGTAACTAATCTATTATATATATATATTTTATAATTAAATAAATAGTATTTCCCATAAATGTACAACAATTAGGTTTACCTTTGACGAAAGTCTTTAATGAAGCAGAAAATTATATTTTCAATAATTTAATTTTTTTCTACATTTTTTTATAATGTTAAATTAAACTAGAAAAAAAATTCTTATATATATATATTTTTTTTTTATTAGCTTCAGTACCGAACATTTTTTTTTACATAATAATTAAGCAATTAGTACTACATTTTTATAAATGATATATATAATTTTATCATATAATATCATGAAGTGTGTTTACCTGTTTGAATGCGCGTGCGCGTGTGTATATATATATATATATATATATATATATATACTTATTTGTTTAAGGAAAAGTTGTTTAGAATAAATAATGAAGGACTGTTTTGATTTACACCTTATTTAAATTGGAACATTATTAAACTACTTTACCTTATTTGTAAAAGCATGCGCGCACACATACACACACACATATACATACACTCACAAAGGTTATTTATTTTGAAATGATTTTATTCAATATATAATGTTAATGAAAATGCTAATTAACAGATTACTAAATTATATCTACATATCACACAACATACCAGTTTTTCTTAGTTTTTTCTGCAATATTTTATAAAAAAAAAAACGAAATAAAAAATAATGAAGCGTAATATAGATACTTAAAAATTTATAATAATTTAAATTAACAACGAAGTAAAAATAATATTAATAGTTTAAAAATAAGAACCAAAATTCATATTATATTACAAAATTATTTTATATCTTAATAATTTTAAGGCTTAAAATTAACTATTCAAAATTCGTTAATTAGTTTTTGTCAATGTGGGACATTTATAAGAAAGTGTCACTAATTTAAATATTACTACATTATATCAGTAATACAGTCAATTAATACTCAATTTAAAGTTAATAAACATTCTAATTGATCTGTATTATATACGTTATGTTACTCTTAAAAACATAAATTTACTTACAGAATCACTGAATAAATCTTCAATAATGTTTTTCATTATTAGAACGTTGATGCATTAAATGTAAACACTGAAAAGTTGGTACAGGTTACCCGAATAACTACACCTTAATCGTACAACAATGTATTTAACGTAAAACGAAACACAACCAAGCACAACCCGACACACAACTGACTCTGTCTCTCGCTCGGACAAAATCGGCTCCCTCGAGTTCACCCGAATGAGCGCATCACAACAAGCCTTAACGGATTATATTTATTCGCTATTCGGCTAACTGTTTCTTCCTTACTCGGCTCCCTCGAATTTATCGGATTGACCGTTTCACCTCGGTTAATCGGTTTAAAATAATATTAATTATTTTTTATATTTTATTTATAAATATTTGTTTATTTTAATATAAAAATATGACATCTTCAATTAATTCATTATATCTACTGGTTATATAATGAACGTCATTATTTTAGAGAAAATAGTTGTGACCTGACATGCTTCATATACTTTAAGTATTTTATAATATTTTTGGTTGTAAAGGACACCGGGTAAAATATTTTCATAATATATTATTAATGTATTATTATTTTAAATGTAACTCTACATAAGAAACATTAAGAGAGGCGATCAATTTGCTCATCAAGAGGAAGTAACTTTTTTTAATTTTTATTGAACAGCAGTCCATGGTCTGAATTATAAAAAAAAATTTTGTTTCCAAAAAGAAAAATTTTGATTATCAAAACTGACCGCTTCAATGCAGATCATTGTTTCTTTCTATCTCCGTGAATCTTTTATTTTTTTAATCTTTAAATAACGGAATACATTAATTTTGGATTCCTTAATTACGCCCCATTAGCGTTATTCTTATTACAAAATTAATTGGCTTGTTTTCTGGTGTAACGGTAACATGATGGATTTTAGATAATCTAGTCTCATATTCGATTTTTATTAACAAAGTAGAATTTTTTCATTTATGTAAATCATTTTTGTCGTTCATATTATTCTAATAATTTAATTAGCTATACAAATGTTTCCCTAGTTCAAATAAAAACAAATAAATAAAACGGAAATTTTTTAATATTTTCAAATTCGAGAGTATTTTTACATTTATTTCATCATTATCACATGTATATAAAATAATTAACGTCAAATTTATTTTAAATGAAAGTAATCTATTTTAGGGCTTTTACATATGAGTAGATGTGTGGATGGTACGTAAAATATATATATATATATATAATGAATATATTTATGGGTATGTTTTTTGAGATTCAAATATATAACCCCGAAATAGTATATAACCAAATAATAAATTTTCACTTATAATCGATATGTATTTTAAATATAATATTACTTTCTCAATTAAATAGATTTATGAAAATAGCAAAAAAGTAAAAATAAATATTATTAAAAAAAAAAATTAAATCTTCAATTATTAATTTATTTTGTCGATTACGTGTGCATGGTTAAGAGTAGTAATTAAAGGTTTAATAGCTGTTGAAGTTATCTACCGTAACAAACATCAACTCAGTTGATGACTAATATGAAAAACATAAATTTACTTATTAAATTAATTAACAAAAAAAAACCTGCAATATTAATTGATGATCAATCTCGTAAAATTACATAATATTTTATAGGTATAAGCATTTACGTGTAACTGAATATAAATTTATACATACTTATTAAAAGAGTAAAAACGTTTCGTTTTTTTTTATTTTACGCATATATTGTTAATTTTATAACAACATAAGTTATAGCTAATAAATACTTTTAGACGATATTTAATTTTACGGATTAAATTTGTTATAGATAATAATTACGAATAACATTTGTCAAGTTTTATATTATTTTAAAAATCCTTTAGAAATATTCTGTTAGCCTCATATATAGAATATTGTTGATTATTTTCATTTTTAAATAGTAGAATACCAATTTATTAATATGTAACTGTACACAGTTTGAAAAATATTGTTTTTTAAGATAAATTCTCAATTTTAATACTAAATCCTTAAAATCAATATAAAAATAAAAACGATTTATTTCCACTGTGATTGATTAAGGAAAAGTTCAATAGTCTAATAGAATATTGGGAAGATAGTTGTATAATGGTACAATGAAAGGTTAGTACGTTTTGTTACTCTACTCTAAAGGAATCTTCTCCTAAACGCTTAAAATAATAATTTTATCTAATCTTGTTCTATACATTATTATATCGGTCAATGTTCCTAGTTATAGTCTTATGAACAACCTGTATAAATAATATAAAAATTCATATACAACATTTCCTGGAGCAACCACTGTATTATTATTCTATTTCTTGGAAGAATCCTTAACAATTTAGATTAATCATGTATAATCTACTCCTTAAGAAGAACTATCCTTTGTAAGATTTTCTTATTTAATTACTAATTTAAATAATCTTAATGGAAATATAATTTTAATAATTATTAAAAATAAAATAAAAATAATAATATTTATGAAATAAAATTTTATGGATACATCAAAAGAATGAACCCAGACAAACTCGCGAGACAAAAAAGTAGAATGCTATAAAAACAGGGAAGAAAGGCAAATACAGACTAGATAAAATGGATTGGTGAAATAATAAATGAACAAAAGTTGTCAGAAATAACATTCGAAACAGAAAAAGTTTTTCACATAAAATTCAGAAATGACTAGTTGACCAAGATAGGTTGAAGAAGAAGAAGAAGACATAAACGACCTGATCCAAAGAGAGAAGAAGCTCATAGCAGAAGAATGAAAGAAATATTGGCACAAAAAAGGCAAAGAAACGCCTTTAAGTACTTTGCGTCGTTCTAAATAGGTTTATTTAGAAAAAAAGAAAATTGTGATCTAGGACTATACAAATAAACAAACAACTCATTTATAAAAAGTTCTGACCTACATTATTAAAGTTAACTTACTCAATTAAAAATTATATTACTACCTGTACGTAAGTAAATATATACACATAATTCACCTAACTCAAAAAAAAAAAATAATAATAAGCTATCGATTTTTAATTTATTTCAAAAAAAATAAATAAAAGTATTTTTTTAACCGAAGAAAAATTTAATAAATTCACTGATATCCGTAGTAGAATAATAGCGTCCCTACTATTTTGGTGTTTTTGGTGGTTGGGTTTCAATTAACCACACATCTCAGGAATGGTCCACCTGAAACTGACAAGATTACACTTCATTTGCATTTGTACTTATCATCCTCTGAAGTAATACTTTACGGTGGTTCCGGAAACTAAAACAGAAAAAGAGAGAGTAGTTTTTAAATGGATGGCGTTCCGCCATCCATTTAAAAAGGCCTGGGATCCAATTTGAGTCAGGAATGAAATTTTAGGTAGATATCAAAAGAAAGCTTCTTATTGCAATGGGTACCGTGATTCCTTTTTCTAAAAATTTTCGATACATCTTCGCGTTTCACATCCCTCAGACCCCAAAACTACTGTCAGTTCAAAAGTATATATATATATATATATATATTTACTTTCTTTTGGAAACGATAACTGCCGTAAGTTTGCGCCAAAAAATCTCGTTCGAGGTCGTTAACGGCCAAAATCGGACCATGGGGGGTGGAAATATTTGTTGGGGGGACTTTTTCGAATAACTTGCTTATTAAGTAAAACAATAATTTCGTTTAAAGTTCCTAATGTTGTCTCGATAAGGGCCTAAAATTCATGTAAGTAAAGTTTTTTGATATCACCAACCGTTGGGCCAGGGGGTGGAAAAATGGGGGTTTTGAAGACAAAAAATCATACCTCCCTTAATAGGCACAGTATCGAATCGGTTTAAAGTGGTCGTTAGTCCTATAAAGATTTCTAAAATTTTTTTTTCTGAAATTATTTTTGATATAACCAACCCTTACGGCAAGGGATTACCAGAATATTGCTGGAATTGTAAGAAGATGGGTCTTTTCGTATGCTAAACATGCAACCATTGTCGTATTGAGTAAATTTGAAGTTTTTGTTAACTTTAAGATGAAGATTTTTTTTATCCCGTACATAGCACCGATGAAATCTACCTCCGCCTTCCAGCGTGTTGAAAGGGATTTTTTAAATTTATTTTTTTAATTTAAATATATTGATTTATTAATAATTACTAATTTCTGATTGTAAAAAAATTTTTACAATAAATAATAATTCAATAATAAAAAAAAATAATATGAAAAAGTACATAATCAGAAGTTTATGCACTTTTCATTTTAATTCAATATTTTTTACAGAGGTTAATAATTAATAAATCAATATAGTAAAATTGAAAAAAAAAAAAAAAAAAAAAAGTAAAAAAAATATATATGTATCTGAAGTTGGATTCGAATCGACGTGTGCATAGTTACGGATCCGACACGTTCTCACTTACACCACATAACTACTTGAGCGACGTGAAACAATATTAATATATAAACTAATATAAAATGCTAATACGGACACCACAAAAAAAATGTTATGCATGTATTGTCCACACATACAATTGTAAAACTGTCCACTTTATTAAAGAACTGGATAGAAGATCGTATCTCTCTTACAAATGAAATAAGTTTAAATGAACTGCAGCAAAAAATGTGTATATGTAATTAAACAGGCGTACAAGGAAGTCCATATTAGATGGTGTTCATATGGTGGTGTCCATATTAGATTTTTTAACCTGCCCTATTAGTAGTAATAAATAAATAATTATTAATTGGTTTAATTCAATTTGTGAAGGAAGGAAGTGAAAACAAAAATAAAAGTCTAATGTAAAATTTTCAAAATTATTTATTTTGTAGAAGATATTGTTTGATGCATGTACACGAGATTTCAATAAATATCTTAATTCGTTTAAAAAACAATTAGATTGATAAAAGAAACATAAAATGGCAGTCAGAGGGAAAGATGAAGAGATGCCATTTGTTCACATACATTTTTAAAAATTTATTTTGAACGACCCTTTCCCCTCAGTATATTACCCATCATCTTCTGGGACGCTGTGTTTCAGAAATTCAGTGGATTCTTAAAGGGACCTTCTTTTTTTTATTTACAGATTATTCAAATCTGAGTTAATAGGCTAAACGCAACCAACCTTTACTTACTATGAATAATTTAGGTTATGTTATTACGACTAAAGTTAATTTAGTTTAAATTGATTAAAAAATATGTTTACGTTTTTGGCACGATATGAAAATGAAAAATTTATGATATAATAGAATATTATTGTCAGTATTATACGATACCGTTAAATAAATTAAATTATCAAATAAAAATCTTATCTTTATATTTAAATAAATTTAAAAAAGAGAAAATTGTTACGTTAAAGAAACATTCTCTTATAATGTTTCTCACGTATAAAGTTTTACCGACAATGTTGACAGTTCGACAACCCTAGTCGAATCACTTAGAAGTTAGATAAAGAAAGAACTTTTCGTATGTGAGGTTAGTCTCTCACATCAAAACCGTTATATTATAGCATATCTTTCCATCCTCTATCGTCAATCTATCTTCTTTAACTTATATCATAATGTTTCCCTATCATTCCTACGAAACCTACCTAACTATAATAACAAGTGTATCGAATTGCCGACAACACTGAATCGAATATATATGAATAGAAACATAATGAAGTACGTCTTCATCTCTCATTTTACTTAACACTAATGATGAAATGCAAACAAGAATAGCATTTGTAATTTTTTTTACCATACCTTTTTTCATAAACATTATTATTAACGAAGCTATACGAATTTTACTTATATTATTAAAAAAAATAATCTTAACCTTCGTGACTGCGAAATAATAATAAAAAAAAAAAATATTGGAAGTGTTTGTTATATCATATAACATAGATTTATAAAATATATTTAAATTAAATAAGAATTTATTCTAATTTAAAGAAAAATTAATCAAGGTAATCTTTTACACATTTACTGGGCATTGATATAGAACTAAATAAAATGGTATATAAGCTGACAACAAAGTTGTTATACTTTCCTATAATTGGTTATATATTCTTAAATAGTGGAATATTGTACATGAAACACGTTTAAAAAATTCAAACTTTTTTTGGGCTAATGCACTACTACTATGCTTAGGAAGACATAAGAAAAAATTCAATTAAAAAATAAGCAGTAGATAAAAATATAGCTTTTATTTATTTTTGGGGAAGTGAGAAAATTTTCGGAAATTTTTTTTTTAAATGGTAAGATACGCATGTACATAATTGTCTTATAATTATGCTTATCATACTCGTGTTTAATATAAAGTGGGATTTGCAAAATTTTGAGAAAATTAAACCCAAAGAAACTATCTACCCCATCCCCTGGAGATGTTGATTCCAAAATTTTACCAACAAATTGCCCCTTATACATTAGTCTCTTTGTCAAATTTCGTTAAAATTGGTTTATCCAGTCAAAAGTTATTAAGTTTCAAACAAGCCAACCCACGTGCATTCGTATATACGAATATTACCCACTTTTTTGTATTTTTTCCAGCGATCCCTCGGTCATGAAAAGTAAAAAAAACCCATACCTCCTTTTTTGACTGATTACCATAATTTCCTTTTTTCAGCATATCTCTAAAGGAATGATGACAGGAAAGTAATAAATATATATATATATATATACGGTTTTGTTTACACCTCCAATTTTCTTCTGATTCCGCAATACCAATCGGCGCAAATCTACCGTAAATATGTTTTTGTGTTAATTTTTGGCTTACTGCTATATATATATATTCGACATGGCAAAGAAAAAAATTGAATCAAATGGTTAATAATGAAACTGCAGTGTTAGATGCCTTTTTATAAATCAGTAGATGAAAAAAAAAAATTTTAGTTTTTAATTTTTTTTTTGCATTTTATTACTTGTTCACAATAATTTTTATTTTCGTGATCTGCGAATGTAATATTTTATGTATGTAAATGGTATGATAAGATTCCTCGTAAATATGTTCGACTGATTAAATTTTTATTCATTCAAAACTTATTTACAATCGATTACATTTACATAAACCTTTAGTAAACACATACAATTAGCAATTATGTATGACACTCAACACCACGAGAACATAGAAATAAAAATAAGATATCATTATAAGTAGAAACAAATAAAAAGATGAACAAATGTAAAGAGAAAAGAAAAGTATATGTAACAAATTTGAAATTAAGAGTCGAATAGATATGCACAATACTGACAACCGAGGTAATCATAGACACATTAAGACACGAAAGAATTTCGATTCAATCTTCTAATATCATCTCCACTGTTTAGTAGGCTTACTGCCAAGAGATTTGTATGGTAGTTAAGCCGTGTTTTGAAATGAAACGTTGTATTTCTTAACGCACAGACCGTAATTCTAATCTAAACCAAGTTGCCTCTGTTATTCACCTCGCTAGCTTATTTTGAAACCACTTCTTTAAGATGAAGACATTGCTTCTGCTCACAGTGCCTCATAGGTCTAGATCGGTTTTTGAATTGTTGAGTATACCAGCAGCTTATTAGACAAGTACTAACGACAACGTCTACCCAGCAACCAGAACATTTCCTGGAACTTTATCTCAAGTTGACTTCTCTTCTATTTTATATGAAATTTTCACGTAAGTCGAGGTTTAGACCTTGGTACCTCAAACTCTCGGTTTTTGGAATTTCAGCGCCACCAAGGTGGACCCGTGGGCAGTCATCTCTTCTCATTTTGAATGTCATCTGTTCGATTTTGCTTGGTTAACGAGTATTCTCCAAATATTCAACCATCTGTTGTTTAAATCTGATGTAATTTGTAGGGTATTCGTGGACAACTACTGGTTATCAACCGTCTGAGAGTAACGTTCTTCTAGGTAGCTGCGTAGTATAAGGTAATATAGTTAAGGAAGGCTTATCTTTAATTTGTACAAAAGGCTAGGGTACCAGACTTTGTTGGTTGTGTAACACGTCAAACGAACAGTATCTTTTCTCTTTAAGGTTTCTGCTTATTACGTTTACAAGCCTGTATGTTTACATGACAGTGGAATTAAATGCCCACAACGGAAACCGAACTGATGGTCAGGAATTACACGGCCATGTTTCAAAGGAGGCCAAATCATCCGAAGGAACAACCTTTCGAAGACCTTCGATAGGTTATTCCTTTACCATTATTAATAAAAATAAAAATATTATTGAAAAAAGATAACGAATAATATGGATAATTAAACAAAAATAAATACATAAATTTACATTTTAAATAATTAACCATTAATTTACGAAAAAAAAAATAGACTACGAGAAAGAAATGCTCGATTATTTATTGTTATCTTAAAATCAGAAGTTTGTTTGGGTATGTATATAAAATTATATTCCTCTTATTCTATATTTCTTGGCATTGAATCTAAACAGCTGTTTTCTTCGTTTGAAAATGAGCATTTAATATAATAAATTTATATAATTTATAGGACTTGTTTCCTAATATCGTTGCTAATCAAAATAAGAACTATAAATTAAAATTGGAACAGAATATTTTTATTTTAAGTTTATCTGATTACTTTATTATGATGTTATCTGGTAATTGTCATCTCTATTGGTATAATGGGCTATAGAAAGTATAAATATATATATATGCAAATTTGTGAGGGCGGTCTAATGAAGTACGGTTGCATATAAATATTTTGTTTTTTGTTTTACGATCAAATGAGGCCAAATTAATTTTTCGTGTCATATATATATATATATATATATATATATATATATATATATATGAGATAGATTGAAGGAGGAAGAGAGAGTGCACTTGTGCGTGTGCGCATACACATTAGCTGTTTATATATATATATATATTAAAATATAACAATCTTTATGATTTAGTTACTCCTCACTAATTATTACTAGAAAATTAAAAAAAACTATTTTATTTATTAATTACTTCACAGTGTAAAAATTTATTATTATAATAAATTTAATGCCCAATTAATAATCCGTAAATTAATTCTGATATAATATCAGCCTAAAATAATGATCATAAATTACAACCTATATATTTCTATTTATCATAAACTTATATCATTTTAAATTACAATTTTTATAATTGTTTTAGTATTGAAATCATCACATTTTTATAAATCCAAATAAATTTGAGTTTCTTTATGATTACTGGAATTTAAATTATTATTATATCATCCCGGTTTGTGTAACAATATGACAATTGAAATATATCAACGTAATGATTAAACAAAAAATTATTCTGCATAATAAGACAATTGTTAAATAATTATCAATTAGATAAAAATGTTACAATGGATAATAAGTATGTTTATCATTTATTTATTTATTTTTTTTATTTCTATAACAAAAAATAATTACATGATAATTATTGTTATTGTATCCTGAAATATTTCCAGATATGGTAGGTAGAATACAAAAAAAGCATGACAACTTTGTACAGAAAAAACAGATTATAGAAATTCATTTGAGGGGAAATGAAAATCTGAAAACTTCATTTGTTATTTAATTCTATAACATGATAGTTTAATTAATGCAAGAGGAAAGTTTTTTCTATACCTATTAAATTAAAAGTTAAATCAAGTTATTAAAAATATTACAGCCGTAAAATTCTGTAGTTATACAATCTACTGGTGATTTAATCACATTAAGAAAAAATAATTACAAATAAATGATTAAAAAAACAAACAAAAAAAAACTGTTTCTAACTGAATCATTACTGCATTATCAACAGTTTTGTCAAATTGTGCTTCTAATCTTTATTAAAAATCAACATCATTTATTATTATAACTTATCATAGGTCATTGCTCTTTGATTATTTCAAAATAAAATATTAAACAATTCAATGCTTGGTTTTTTTTTAAAGTAATGAATATTATGGAAAGTTGAAACCAAATCAATATGGGTTGTCATGATTTTATAATATTTTATTTGTTAATATAATGAGAACTAATTTCATTTGTTTTATTTACTCTTAACTCTCAATAAATAAGGTGTATTACATAATGTTTTTTTTTTTGTTTTTAAATAATAATACATTTTCATTAAGGACAACATAATTTTTATAAAACATTTGTTGGTTGGGGTTAAAATTTTATAAGCATCATTTGAAGTCTTATTTTTAGAGTATATATTTCATACAGAAAACAAAAGCCCATTTAAAATTTAGGCGTGGAGAAAATGTGAGAAAATATAAACAGGATAGAAGTGGATAGAAGGAGTGAAAGATTAAGAAATTATGAAAAAGATAAACGAGAATACAAAATTTTATTGGAATACATCAAAATAAGTAATGCGCTATATATCATGCGTAGAGAAAGATTGATTAAAATATTGCAAGAGCGATTAGTAAAAGGTAAAGAAAAACATTAAAAATTATAAATGGTATAAAAGGATATAAAATTGATGCTTTTATGTTTATATTTGAAAAAAAGGTAATGGAAAATGTGAGAGGAGACGGTACAATAAACCTGGTTTAGATAACATATGGTGATAATTATGATAAAATCTCTTTATTAAACTGTGTTAAAAACAATAATTAATTTTTCTGATTTTTTTTTAATAGATAGAATTATAAATTTATTTAAATTATGTATTAATGTACTCTAATGAATAGTAGTTATATCATTCTATTCAAGAAATAAAATAAAATTATAATAATAATTACAATAATTATAATTTTACAGTTAGTTACTAATAAGAAACGCGGTATGTTTGATCAGCAGCGTAGGCTTAATACTATATTTCTCAGATATAACATTAAAATACAGCACAAGAAGAGGTATTTAGAAATTATTATTATACATATATTTTAACTTACTGCGAGCGCACACATTCGTACATTTGGATATAACATATATAAGTAACAAGAATCGTAAATTTTATTACAGCTTTCGTTCATTCTCCAACAAATGTGATATCATTTTATTTAAATCGTTATATTATATACAAAGCTATATAATTTAAGAAGAAAATTATTTCCTTGAAAGTTAATTACGAATTCAAAAGTCGTACAGCAAGTAGTTTAATGATTATAAAAGTTAAGAAGGAAGAAGAGTAATAGTAGAGGGGGTTATCATAATACCGATGGCTAGAGCCTTAGCATTTCGTATCTACCTAGATTTAGTATATAAGACCTTGTTCTTCCAATTTAAACAATAATTTACAGCTCAATTATGCCAAGTCATATTAAATTTTAATTAATAATAGCTAATAAGTTATATTAACTTTATTTATTAACTTTAAAATATGCATGTATACGTATATTTATAGCAACTTGTTATTTTCTATTATTATTATATTTTTTTTATCTTCACCATTCATTAAATTATTGAATTTTTCTGAATTGAAAAAAATAAAAAAATCATCAACATTAAGTATATATTTCGGCTAGTTATATTCATATTATATCCTCTTTACTAACCACTTCGAATGGGTTTAAGGTTCTAATAAAAACATATCATGTTATTTCAACAAGACATGAGATCTGTAAAATATTTTGTATTTTTATTTCACTTATTAAATTCTACAGGTAAATGATAGAATCGGTAAAAAAAATATAAAAATTTTACATTATACGCATTTAACTGCGTCAAAAAGTTTTGTATCATTCATCCGTGTTCTGCCATTAGGGCAGTTCTTGTCCTGCTGCTGTTTCCACCTTCTTATTCTTAGTTAACCTCTTTGTTTCAACATATTTCCCTTTTCCATAATCCCATCCATCATTTGAAATCGCTTTCTTCCTCTTCTTCCTTTCATTCAATATACCAGGCCTTCTATCGCATCCACCTTCTTCTCATATAATGTCCTAGCCAGTTCCTTTCTTTGTATTCAATCACATCTTAAATTAATTAATCATATTTTACATTAAATTAACATATTTCTGTTCTTCCCAATTCTCTTGCCGTGGTCTTGTCAATTGGTCTTGCCATGTAACAAATGAAACATTTTATATTTACCAGCTTTCTTTCTATAATTATTACGATAAATCGATATTATTATGTTTTCGAAATTTTTTATCCTTAACTTATAAAAAACAGAAAATAATCATTCAGAAATTATTAAATGATTATTTAAAAAATAAACTAATAAATTCAGTATTTTTTCTCAGTTTTTCAGTATTATCTCAACAGTTCTTCGTTTCTGACTTCAATTATTAAAATCTGTCAAATCTATATAAACAAAAATGTAAATGTTCGTTTGTTCAAAATTCTAAATCTCCGAAAGTTCTTCACCGATTGCTTTGAAATTTTGACACAACGTTGCATTCGAATACGCGCGTGTTTTTATGTACCTACAATTTATATACCTAAGATGTTAACACCTGTTGCAGGTGAAAAGATGCTTTTTTTGAAAAACAGCGCTATCTGTTGGACTTAAAAGCAGCACACGCTATACTAAATATTTTGCGATTCCATCTCAATGTTTCCGTTATATACTAAAAAACTACTGGACCAATTTACACGTGGGAAAAAGGGAGAAAGGGAAAAATATATTATAGTATATATATATATATATATATATATATATATATATAAAAATCAGATCTAGCAATAGGGAAGCATTGCCGGGTAATAAGGTGGTGTCCCGTCTTGTTGATAGTAATGGTATCCATTTCTGTCGCCAACTTTCAAGCATGTCCAGATAAACGATACCATTTACGGTTGCCTCCTGGAAGAAGAACGGGCCGTACATTCTTTGTTTGCTTAGAGCACAAAAAAGATTGACCTTAAGGCTATCACAAATATGCTACTAAATTTCATGAGGGTTTTAGCTACCCCATATTCGGCAGTAATGGGTGTTCACCTTGCCACTAATGTGAAACGTTGACTCATCACAAAAAAAGGTATAAGTCTAAAAATGTATCGTGGTTTGCAATTCTATCCATCATTTCCAAACAAACTGCAGCCAAGCAACTTTGTCGTTATCTTTAACATGTTGAACCACGTTTAGTTTGTATGATTTCAAGGAAAATCGTTTACGTAATACGCCCCAAACAATTGTTTGTAGAATGCCAGTCTCACGTGACACACGTCGCGTTGATTTCTTTGGATTACGTTCAGAGCTTTCTCTGAGTTCCACAGCCACTTCAGGGACGCGTAGGCGTCCTGGTTTTTTTGTTTGTTTAACAGAGCAACCTGTCTCAATGAAGATTTGGTGCCGAGAGTAAACTGTACACCTACTAATAGGCTCACTACCGTAGTCTCTAGGAAAATTACGTTAACTGCAACTGTGAATGCAAATCGTGAAACCAAAACACATAGAGAACACTTTCCACACAAGTAAATATATCCATTTTAACAACACTGGTAGCCGAATTCGTTATTAATGAACTACACGAGTCAAAACTAGATGTGTTTTGCTCTGAAATGATACCTTAACCGAATCTGTAAATTATTCAACTAAAGTTTATGTGATTTTAACGTTGTGAAGTCCTTTTTGAATCACCCGGTACAATCTTATATTAATTAGTGATATACTGATCTGTTTTACCATACTTTTCCCAATTCAAATGATTGCTCTTTTTAGAATTAAGTATTCAAAAGAAATAAAATCAGTTAAACAGCTAAATTTACTGTTACGGAAATTAATTTTTTAGATTGTAAAAATAAAAACATTAATTAATTATGTTGTAGATATGAATTCCCTTCTTCACTCCTTTTCATTCATTTCATGATTTATTTTTTAATAGATATGATTTCCTTTTTTTAATGAAAATTAATATTATATTCATATTTACTGATTGAAACTCGAAATAAGATGTATGTAGAAAAATATATATATTGTTTTTTTTTTTTTTATTTTAAGAATCCGATAAAAAGTTTTTAAGGAAATATTACATAAATATTTAATTAAAAAAACAAACTAATAGAAACGGTTGAATTTCTAGTCAGTCGCACACATATTATCACTCATTGAATTTAATTACCCACTTTTATCAAAAGAAACAGAAGACGATTAATTTATAGTTGAATAACATTTACTACTGTTATATATTTTTCCTTAAGTTTAATTCATTTGAACAAATTTATAAAAAATATATTTTTTTTAAATTTTATGTAATTGCTATTAAATTATTTACGGTAATAGTAAATTCTATTGTTAAGATTTTATTAAATGTAAATTTTTTATAGTTTTATATGAATATAATAAAATACTTTTAAAGCCATAGTTTAATTAGTGTATTTTATGTTTTTTTATTGGTTTATATTATGTTTTGTTTATTTATTCCATGATAGTATTCTGACTGGAATTTATATTACTATAATAAAAATAATATAAAATAGTTATAATTGTTATTACTATATGTTATATTACTTTATTCTTTCATTTTATTTTAAATTTACATAGAATATCCATTAATTTTATTAATTCATATAAATCTTCATTTCAGTTAATGAAATCTTCTTTAATATTTAAAAAGTTAAGAAGAAACGCAGAAAAAGTATATAGAAGTTTGAGACGTGTTGTTACACATGTTGAAAATTAGGCGGGTTAATGAATAAATTGAATTAAAGAATTTTCGAGTAGATTTTAAAAAAGGGCAAGGAAAATCTATTGCTTCGTATATTTAGCTTTTTAAAGTATTAAATATGTTAAGGAAGTTTACAGAGTAAAAAAGCGACAAAGGTTAAAATATATGAAATAAATAACAAAAATTTAGGTTGTATAAGCGTTGAGGCAACAGATTCGCAAAATATAGAAAGGAATGGAGGATTGCAACCACCCAATCAAACGGCTGAATACAATAAATAAATATTTATAGTCTATTTTACTACGGAACTTCATCTACTAAAAAAAGTTTTAATTTTTTTATTAGTTTTTTATACATTTTTTTATTTACTGAAATAAACTGGACAAAATTTCCTCTATTAATTGAGTATTTTTTAATGTCTCACTTTAATGTTACTCTCTCTTAAAAATAAATGTATATATTTGCTTACGTCGTTTTACTTTTGTGTATAGACATGTGCCAGCTGATCAGTAAACATAATCTAGGTAGTGAAAGTGGTCGGCATGTGTACAATGACAAAAGAAATCGCTCACAAGTCCTTCGTGGGTTTGCTTTCTATTGTGATGGTGCACTGAATATACTGACTGAATGGGTAGGACGTCTTCCAAAAATGGCAACCAGTATTCGGATTAATAAACAAAAAAATAAATAAAAATATATTCCGGTATATAAGAGCAAAGTTATTCATATATGTAAACGTGTATACAATATTAACAATCTCATTTAGGTCGAAGCAATTTACGACTTTTTTAATTTTCATTTTAAAATATGAACATTAGACATCTTTATATAACTGTTTTTATAAGATTATCAGCACTAATGATATTATCAGTAAAAAAAGAAAAAAAAAATAGTATTTGTTTTCTGGAAGTGTATGTTGTTTTAAATAATAACTTTTTTAAATACACTAAATTTATTGTTTAATGTGTATGAGTTTATTTGCACATGAAATTATACAATTAATTAATAAAGTTAAGATGTAATAAAATGAGATTAAAAATGTTTTATATATGTTAAATTTTTATTCAAAATAAGAAGTTGGAAATTACCACTAGTTTGAATATTATTTAGAACTTTCCTCTCTGGCCGAACGAGTTTGTTATCTAGATACCCAGATGTTTAAATTCAAAAATCAATAAATGTTTGATGTTTAACATATATTTTGTATCAAATTCTATCATTTATGAAGCTTAGCAGCAACAAAGATAATCTTTTTTTTTGTTACATTACTTTTATAAGCAAGCTTTAAAAGTAGAAGAAAATTGTAAAACGCATAAAAATTTTTTTCTTAGTTGTAGAGGTTAATATTATTATAAAAAAAATTTTTCTCCAATTATTTATCGATAATTTCGTATTTGTTTTTTATTAAAAAAGTTCTTTCATTTAGTTGCAATATTAGTAGAGCAGGAAGAAAATATTTAACAGTGTATATTTTTGTTTTTGAGAAAATGAAATAGGAAAAATATATAACAATTATTATCTCGCCTTTTATACATATCTGTACTTTTTTGAATCGGATAATGTCTTTTTGAAAAACGATAAACAAATAAATTGTTAAATTTTTATTATCGACTTCTGAAGTTTTCAATTGACGGAAAACTCTCGCCGAAACCTTAACAATTTTATTGTTTTGGGATTATACTTTGTTCTGTATTGAAACGGGTTAATTATTTTATTATTAATTTATTATAATTTTTATAATTTATTATTAATTTTTTAATAAATCTGTTTTATTTAAAAAATTACTTTTATTTTTAAATAAAAGTAAAATTATAATATTTATTATTTATTACAATATTTATTACTCATTTATTATTCTTGTTCTTGTTTGCGTTTATTGTTTAATTATTTATGATCGTGTAATTATATTTAAATCGCTAATGACTATTATCGTTGATGCGACTATAAATAAACGATGGAAAAAAAAGATAATGAAAGAATAAAAAAATAAAATTGGACAGAGTTTTATTTTTACTGTTTTGATTGTTTTTATTTTAAGTTGAACTATGGAAGCATCCTTACATGTCATCAAATTTATTTACGATTTCTGTAATAGTATAACTGATTGTAAATTTTATCATGAGAAAAAAAAAATTAAATAAAAGACAGTTAAATTCAGTATGATGTATGTTCAAGTAAGAAAAAATAAATTTCTCACTTTTAAAATTCATCCTGATGTGATCTTATTCTGTTTTTTCGTTAAATTCTAAAAACCTCATTATATCTTGAAATCTGTCTCATCGGATATTATTGGATAAAAAAAATGTAAACCTCAGTTTTACTTATTAAATCCCTAAGAAAAAATAATTTATTTTTATAGGATTTACAGTTCCATATTTCTCATTTATGGAAACCTGTTTTGGGTTTATGGAAACCTGTTTGGCTTTTTCTTTTAGCTACTCTTTCCGTTGTTTTTTTTTTGTTCATAATATTTGTACTATTATCCAAATAAAATTTTGTATTTTCCAGCATTAACAGTTATGTTTCATGAATATCCCTTAGAGAATTTATATTTTTTATTAGTTTTTCTTTCATTTTTACCTTTCATCAAGTAAGTTTGATCATTTTTTTCTCAGAAGATCGTCAAAAATACCACCATTGTAACAAATTATAATACCTTTAAAAATTAATATCATTAAGATGTACGATTAAAAAAACACATTGAAGGATATTGAAAATTTTAGCTTGTTTTGGAAATCAGTTTTGAATTACGTAAAAAGTAACAATTTTTAATGAAGTTTTTTTTTTTGCTATTAATAATAAGCCGATGTAAATTTCTGTGTGTATCCATACACATATGCCCTTTAAAATAATTAAATAAATTTTCATGGAACCCTATTATTATTATTTTTTAAAGCTTATTTATTTATTGTTATTTTTAATAGGATCTTTGAAACATTACTGCTATAATTACATGGGTGGTTGGTTAGTTTAATAATACACACACATACATACACACTCACATACATAACCAGACTTGTAATGATGAAGTCTGGATTGTTGGTAACCAAATGGTTCATCAATCATCTATGTATATATACAAACGCGTGCGCGTGTGTGAGATTATATACGTAGCATGTATATATTAGTTTCGTTCTTTAAATTGTTGGTGCTAATTACAACCCACTACCCACAAATGAATCTCTTATATTTTGTAATTAATTCTAATGATTAAAAAAAAATCGGATACATATCCTATGATATTTCAAGTCAAGTTTAATATGTATTATTTATAGTGTTCATCAAACTTGTACATCATATCATTGCCTATTTATTTTTCTTTACCTTCAACCTTTTATTTAACTTTAATTATCAGTAGATATTTCATCTATCTATAATCTATCCGTTAGTATTTTTTTAATTTTTATTATTTATCATAATTGTATTTTATACATAAACTAATAATTTGTAAAAATGTTGTAAAATTTATTTTCTATAAATAACATACTACATTTTTTTTCTTTATGAAAGTCAGTGTTATTTTTCTTTGAGTTTATCTTGTTATGTTTAACATTGAAGATGTTCGAATCGACGCAAAATTATGTCCTTGAACGTCAAATGAATGTCAAAACCTTAACAGAACCCTTTCCTTATGACTTATAAAACACATGCGTTATAAGTGAACTCAATTTTACCGGTCTTCATAATTGAAAGTAAACATGTTTATTATGACTTTTTTATCGTATGAAGATATATATATATATATATATATATATATATATATATATATATATATATAAATGTTTATTTACAAATAGTTTATTTGATCATTTTGATTCTAATTGAATATTTTTCGTATTATTGTATCATAAAACGAAAATTAAATTTATTTTTATAATTAATTTTCATCGATTTGGTATTTAGTTGTTATTAATTATCATGAAAATTAAATGATTATTAGAAATGAAATTGATTATAATTATATGATCTTGAATTCTGTTATCGAAATATTTTATCGGAAATGACTGATATTGTGGTATTTTTTAATTAAAAAACAGTTGTTCTTTTGTGGTTTAATATTAAATATATCGATCAATCTACATGTAGTATTTTAACCGTGATTGATTCCACTTCTGTTAGCTGACTAATGAAGGTTTGTTAAAACAGCACATTAAAGATCACTATTAACAGTATTATGAAAAATGATTGGACCCACAATGCGCGTTCTACTCACACCGACCCAGACTCCAATTTTCGCTTGGTTTAAAGATTGTTCGTGTAATTCACGGTGTTTAGTTGACGACCACAGTCATTTATTTTGTGAATTAATATACTCTCCCACATTAAATCACACTTCATCTGCAAAAAACCTAATGTTGAGGATACTTACGGAGTTTTAGTCGATGAACTGACTTTTAGTCGATGACTTTTTGTAAGATCTGTAGGTTTCAGTTCTTGAACACAGATTCCTTTCTAGGGGAAAAGTTTAAGTTCTTTTCTTACAGCTTTATGTGCGGTAGCAACTCCGATATTTTGCTCTAATATCGAACTTACAAAACCTAATGTTGAAAGAATAAAATGCATCATATTAATTCTAAAGCATACTGCACATCGGCTTTCGGACTGTACCTTACGAAAAATTGTATTATCAGAAGATAGATTCTGCTATTTAGGTATTTTAATTTTTCCAGGATAAAGGGTGTGTTTAAGATAACAAAAGAAAAAAAAAATTAAGAAAAAATTCTACAAAAGTATTGGGCATTAAATAAAAAAAAGGTTGTTATAGATCTTACCCATCATTTATTAAAAAAATAATTATTATTTTTCTATATAATCATCCTTTTTTGAGTTATATTTTAGTTTCGATTTTTTGGATAATTTTTTTTTGTACTATAAATTATGTACTAATATTCAAAAATATTATCATTTTTTGCATATTTTCCCTTTGAAAAGCTATTTAAATGTTCCATAACTCTGTTAAATAGTTTTACAAAAAATAATACTATTTTAAGTATGTTTAAGAAAAAGGTTTTTTGTCTTAAAGATTTTTTAAAAATTTAGATCTCATTTACAGTATTAATTAAAAAAAAAAAAAAAAGTTATTTTGATTCTCAGTAAAAGTAAAAATTATTTTCAATAAACATGATAAAAAAATGTAGATCCTTAAAAGGACAAAATGATTAAGAATTGGAATAAAGTAAATGGATTGAAAAAGTATATAAAAACGTTTTAATAAATTATATAAGAGAGAATACCACGAAAATCCTTATCAAAAAAATAAATAAATAAATAATCTACGGTGGATTTTATGTTTTAATTTAATTATAAAAAAATATATATATATATATAGATGGTAAATCTCTAATGAAGACAAAAATTTGTATATTTATAGACAGATAAAATTAAAAATTTAGTGTGTTGTTAGTAGTACATAAGATTAAGATTTTAGGGCACATAAAAAAGGAATTGAAAAATACATCCATCAAACAAGTCAGGTGACTGATGAAAAAAAAGATTATTTTAAGAAATTTATTAATGGGATTTTTGTCTCTTTACTAATAAGTTATCTAACTTGTTTGATCTCTGTATCCTCTTATAGAATTTTCCGTTCTAAACTTTTATTACCAAATAAACTAACCCTGTGTGGCTTAATATGTAACCTAGATATTCTCATATTAATTATAATTAAAAATTTTTCTATTACATTTTGCCGATCTCCGTGAAAAAATTTTCTGCCTTTCATCCGGATGTTCCCGGATCGAATTCGGATCAGGCATTATTCACCGGCTAAATTAATTAAAATATTTTATTTCATAAGTTTTATTATTAACTCTTTAAATTTTTGTGTTGTCCAAATATTTATATTTACGAGTAGCATTTCAGAGATATTTAAAAATTAAAAAATTCGTAATTTTTTATTGTAGGAGATTTGTTTTTGATAATAAAGATTTAATTCAATTTGATTTTTTTTCTGTATTAATTTCACAACATAGTCTTGTAATTATTATGAGGAATAGAAAGAACTCGTATTTCTGATATCTGTAAACACAATGACATAAAAAAATAAAACTAAAAAGGTGTTTCTATTGCAGTACATATAAAAAGAGATTTACGAATAATATTAGAAAGAAAATGTATTTTTTTTAAAAATGAATATAATTATATTACATATAAATATGTAGTTTTTAGTTAATATTTTACTAAGGTTTTTATTTTTATTTTTCAGGTCCATAAAGATTTGCAATTATATCAGCTGCAACTGTCATGACATAAACATAATTCAAAATAAATTCAGGTGAGATTTATTGTAATTAATATTATTATTATTATTAAGGCTATACCAAATGTTTAATAATTTTAACGTAGATTTTCAAAAATGTTATTTTTGAAAACTTTGTAGTTGATAGATTAGTAGTTTAGATTATTCGTTTATTTCTAATAAATCGATTTTAATTAAAATGTTACAAAATTGATCACTCCAGGTCTTAATAAATTTTTCCATTCAGTAATATTAAAATTATAATCCTTTGAATAATTAAGAAAAATGTTTTTTTAATATGTTTTTTTTTATTATTTGGTTCGGTTTTGTCAGAAGAAACAGATTGTAAATTTTCGTTCTATAGAAAAAATAATTCATTGAAATTTGTTAAAAGATTACGTACTTACTCAGAAAAAAAACAAACAAATATGGAATTTTGAGTGTTGCAATTTATATTTTTAAATAATCTAATCGTTCTTCTGAAATAAATATTTATTTTTTGTTAATAATATATTCTTCTTAATAATATATATTTAAAAATATCAAATATTTCACCCAATTTAATTTTTTATGACATATTTTTTTTCTTTGTTTATACTTTTCTAACATTAAGCGTTACACTCTTTTTAAAAAAAAAATAATTTTTGGGGGATTTTTATATTTATGTTTATTAATATATGTATTATTTTAATTATTCCATTCCATCCAACCTTTCTAAATTTTACAGAAAATATTTTAATAGAAGGACTGTAACTTCTGTTTTATAATGTTCTGAGAATACAATTTTAAAAGAATCTTAACAAATTTATACTTAAATATAATTTTAATTATGGTTGTAATTTTAATGAAACATATATTTTTAATATAAAGAATAGTTAGAAAGACTGCAGGATAAAAACCATTCTGTTTTTGATTTTAATTACTTTACTTATTCATAATTGTCTTGAAAAGTAAATTTATGTTGCAATATCAAAAGTTTTATAATTTAATACTTTTAACATTATTTTATTTTAATTTATTTTAATAAATATATATATATCTACATCTCATATTTTAGATACTATTATTAACCTAACGTAATATTCACGTTTAAATCCTGCTAAATGCCAAAAATAGATAATAAATTAGTTTTAAAATCGTATAATTCATTATCTTTATACATTGGACCATTCATTTTAAATAAGTACTAAATAAATAATTATGGTTTAAAGGAAAATATTAAATTAAATTACGGGTAGTTCTTGTATAATACATTATATATTATGTTCGCATGAAACGTAAAGTTACAAAAATGCTCACTCATGTAATTCAGATTTTATTTTCTTAACTATACATTAAAGTAATTGGTTATAGTTCATAATCTTCATTTTCTGCAAAGAAACTGCTTCATTATTTACTATCTGAGAACGTTTTCCGAGAGTTTTCTCACGTTAGTCTTGTTCTGATGTTCGAATTACTATACTTGAATAGTAAAAGAAAAATATTGCCAACAAATCTCTACGGATGTCTACGTTTATATGTGGAGGTTTTATCTGCATTATTATGTAAAATGTATAGGCTTTTTAAATCTGTGAATGAATTTTCTTTAAATAAGTTCTTAATTATCCATTTAACCGATACGAGAAAATATTAAGTATTGTTTCCTGTCTATCCAAATTAAACAAAATATTAATGGTGTAATTAAAAGATATAAGCATCAAATGTTCTAAAATATGGACCATTCAGAACTAAGCAGAAAAAAATAATCTGAAAAAATTATGTGACTGAAATATATTAAATTTGTTGGTGAACGTAATTCTTTTAATTGGGTTTTTATGATAAAATTTTTAATTAAAATATATCTATTTAAAGCGAAATATTTTGAATCGTAAATTATTTCATCTTTTTAGTTTTAAATTTCATACATCCACAGTAGATCTGGTTCTGTTTCATTTTTTCCTTTTTTGAATTATATGTTTTTATAGAATCTTCAATTTTCACTTAAAAACTCAGTTATATGCCTGAAATTTGTTTGTTTCTCTATCACTATAACAAAATTTAAATTAATTTTAAAATTTGGAAAATCATTATAATCGTTAGTAGTATTTGTAATAGTATATTGAAATTTTATTTAATGAAAAATAAAAATAAAAAAAGGAAAATTTTTTGAATCGAATTATTTATCTATTTTATTTTTAATTATTTATATTTTTATTTATTTATTTATTATTATTACTTATTTATTTTTATTTTATTACATTATTTATTTATTTTATTCTTCCTTTTAAAACAAAAAAAAAAATTAAAACAAACTTTTGTCGTACATAATTGAAAAAAACTTGATAAAAGAAATGAAAATCCTAAATATGAAACTCCTAATTATCCTGTTAACAGCTTACAAGATAAAATGTAGCTTAACATTATCAGATTATGATATGCATTACCATATATAAAAGAAAAAACACGCTTGTCGAGTGCAATCATTGAATTAAAAATATAAATCATACTAATACCTATTTTTTAAACATGGTTTGTTTTATTCCTAAGTTTGATTCACTATGGTTGATAATATTAGTCACTATTTATTTAACTGAAACATTCAAGTAGCATATGACTCATAAAACAGTCCACTAAATTAGTTCATACCTCTATGTAAAAATGATTCATACGCCAACTTTATTTTTTTGTGTGATTTTTGTTTTTTATCTAAAATAAAAAAAATATTTTAAATAACGGTATTTTAATAATATATCCCCTTTTATCTATAACCGCATACACAATTAAAGTCATTAACGACTGGAATGTAACTACCGTTAAACGTTTAGTCTTCAACAGACTCATGCCGACCATTTCTGAGACGTATGGTTAATTGAACCCCAACCACCAAAGAACACACCGGTGTTCTTTGATCGTGGGTACCGACCCACGATCTAGTAATCCAAATAAAAGAAAATACGTTTAATAGGATTTGAATCTGTGAGCCCTCGACTTCGAAATCAGCTGATTTACGATGACGAGTCTACTACTAGACAAACCCGGTGGGGTAAATTACATATAGTATTAATTTTCCAAAAAATGGAGTAAAGATTGATGTAGAGCCTGAAGAATTATATAATTTAAATTTAAGAAGAGATGAATTTATTTCTATTCAGTTACGTCTAAATTGTTTTCCGCACACTCCTATATTTCTGTTTCTTCTTGGTCTGAAACAAGACATAGAAAATTATCTACCGAGTGAAATTATTTACCTGAAATATAGTATACTTCAAAAATTATTATTTTCATGGTTTTGATTTTCAGTTTTATAAGATCGTTGTTATAACGTAAAATGTAGGTTTAATTTAAGGATCGTTTAAATTAATCCTGAGCATAAGCGACGATGTAAAATTAGGGAAAAAAATTCGTATTTCTTAGATTTTATATAGGTGAGAAAGATGATATTATTCCATAAGTTTGCTGATAATTTAAAAGCAGTAAAGTTTATTCTGTATTTTATTGTAAATCTATACCTCATTCCAATAATATTTTCAATAAAATGCTCATGCGCACGTATTGAACTCCGCTACCAAATAGAAGCTAGATTTCCCGTTTTACTAATCTTTTAAGCAACTTAAAGAAGAGAATATAACTTATTGTTTTATTTTGCTGGAATAAACGTATGTTGGTATTTTATTGTTATATAATTTATATGGTAATTATAAATAATTTGATTTAAAGGAATTAATGTTATTTTTATTAAAAAGATTATAAATTACATATATATACATACCAATGCCTTAAATAGCTAGTTTTGTATGTGAATTGAACTACTTTTTTTTTTAATTACAGTACTATTTGTGAAATTACTATAATAAAAGTGGCACAAATGGAATCTATTCTTTTGTTAAATCGCTTTTTATGTTATATTACCAAATTTTATAAAGATTCTTCTCTACGTTATGAGAATTTAAAATTATATAATCAAAATTGTTTTGTATTTAAATATACATTTTTATAGTCTTTTTTTTTAATGTAAGGTTCATTAAAAATCAACGTAATAATAATTAAAATTTCCGTAAAAAATTGGTTAGTAAAATATAACGTTTTATAATGCGTAACATTTTTGTGGAAGGGTTTAACGTAAAAGCGTCTGGAGAAAGGGAGGGACCGAGTAAATAATCCCATCTGTGGGTCACAGCAGGTCGATAACGATAGTACTAAGGGTGGCAACAGGTAGCAACACCCCATACTACCATATTTATATTATAGGGTGGTAGGGGCAAGGTCAAGGACGCGCACGAGCAGTGACCTTATGTAGATCGATAATACGCGGACCACCATCCCTTTATGCCCTTGTCTTACGCTCTCACACCACACTTTCACTAACGTACCCGCTCATCAACCCCTATTACAATCGTAACAATAACAAACCGACTGCGCACAAAGAACGATTACAATTATTAACTCTTCGCATTTAACTTGTAAACTTTTCAACCCCTAAAATTATGTATGGGGTTGGCATTAACTCTACCTACTTTACTAGGGTATGTGTTGAATATAATATTATAATATTATTATTTAATCGTCTAGAATTCTTCTTTTTTTTTTAATTCTTTTTTTAAATATATTTTCATGAGTATTTGTGGGTATGCAAAGTTATGACATATCATACATAAAATAGGAGTGCATGATAGTAAATTTAAACGTAATGGGATATTCCCCGTAAAAAAATTTCATTCATTTTTATTTTCACTAAAATTAGAAAAGAGAAGAATTTAGTTGAAGATTACTTCGTCTTAAAAGAATTTTTTCTCTACTATAATCTATTTAATTTTTTCTAACCTATTTCCATACCCTTAAAAGCACGAAAATGCGACTTAAAAAAATTATAAACCACTGGGCTTAAATATAATAATATATATTTTTTTATTTATCTATAATTTGAAGCTTTTTTCATTCTAGGAAATTAATCTGATAGTTTTATTAGGTTGTTAGTACTGTTTTTAAAAAGGATCTTCTCAAAAAATGACAATACACTATTGAAATTTGTTCATTTTCAAAATATTTGCCTATGTAATTTAGTTAACAATTATTTTCTGTAATGTTCATTAGTTCAAATACAGAATAGTAATCCGTAATATTACGAATTTAATATTTAATATTAATATTAATAAGATTTAATTTTAAGTTATTATGAATTAACGGAAGACTAATGTCTTCCGACGCCGGTTTTGGGCCAATAAAACATTAGGTTCTTATTAAGAATCCGTCCACATTTCAAAATGAAGTATTTTTAATATTTCTTTATTATTTTTTTGTGTATGTTTTTACTTTTTTTTAATTAATTTTTCATTTATTCGTCGATTTAAAAAAAAAAATAATAGTTAACATTTTAATTTATCTTTATTTTCTATTTTCAATTTAATTCGTTGCTAACTTAAATGCAATGTATTTTGTATATAACACTAATTTAAGTTTAATTTAGCAGTTTCCAATTATATGATTAATTACTGGTTTTGTTATAAATGCTGTGCGAAGTCAGTTTATTCTGTTCTGTTCTTTGTTAGTTATATTTTTATTCAAGAAACGTGTCTATGAATTAGTTATTTTTCCAGTTCTTGATAAACGGATTTCTTAGAAATTTTTACAAAATTGATTTAGAATATATTTCAATTTTCCAAACAAATTTCGTGGATTAAACTCCTGGTGAAATCGTAAAAAAAATAATAAAGATGTCATAAAAATCGTGAAAATAAGGGTTGCGGATGGATTCTGAAAAAAGTTCTAATCGTATTAAGGATTAGTAAAAATGCGTTTTTTTATCATAAAATCGTAATATTCTATACTTTTCAATTATGAGTATCCAATTACCAACCAATTCTACACTATTTAAAGGATAAGAGGTTAATAGCCTGTAGTATTGCATTCCTAAATCAATATGCAAACTTATAGAAGATTGAATAAAATCCAATCGAAAATATTTGTTTGTACTATTAATTATTTTTGTTTATTATCTTATTTTTTATAAGTGGAATAAATTTATTCTTGTTACATTTTGCTAGCATTATAAGAAAAGAATTTTTAAAGATTAACAAAATTAGCATTATTCGTTTAGATAAAAATTGATTTCGTTAAAAACATGTGACATATACAAGTTATCCTTATAAAAGTGTTATGAAGACACAGTTGCGTGGTAACCGCATTTGAAAAGAGAATCATGGAAGTGGCTTAGAAGATAGTAGTGATAAAAAGAGACGGATAGAGTGTGTAGACAGAGCGAGAAAGAGATCGAAGCCGGGCGTAGGTCGGTGTAGGAGTTGACTCGTTCTTACGGCATGACGGCCTTGACTTCTTGCCTACCGCTGCTTAGGTGGGAGGAATGTCGACAGGTGCATTCCGGCTTTGAGCCAGCCGCCCCGCGGACAGATTTCAATCGGCAGATAAAACCACCTAATTGTCTTGTTTATAAGCGACAGGGTTCGTCTCAGTGGCTCCAGGCCGTGGGAACTTAAGAGTTGTCACCCACGCAAAACCTTCCAATCAAATCAAAGTAAACGGTGTAAACCAGTTAGACGGATTTCAATATTATTGTTTATATATTACGTATGTTATCTAACAACTGGTTCGTTACCTTTATATTTTAACATTAGTTTACTTAAATCTTTAAGATTTAACCAACTCCACAACATTTAGATGGAAATAAATGAAAAGAATGTAATAAAAGATACAGAATTATTTTCTAAATACCGGTGAAAATGCAAACATTGTGTTAAGCTATATTTTTAATTAAGACTCTGTAGACCTAACTTAATGAATAATATAAATACAAGAATTAGTAAAACTTCCATTATAGACTAAAAATATAAATCAATTGTTAATAGATTTTTAACTAAATGACTAATACAAAAATAGATTTTAAAATTTATTACATTCGTTTTTAAATTCATTATTAAAACATAGAAAACAAACACGTACAGGCTTATTTGAAAAAAAAAACAAAAAGAAAATTTATTAAAAAAATATCACATTTTCCTATGATATAGAAGGTTTTTTATATTGAAGGTTGATAATATACAAAAATGTTCCAAGGGTGTATTGTTATATATCGGTCAAGCTTAATCAAATCACATTATAATTCAGAGTACCAAGATATATTTATTAATTAATTTATTTGTTTATCAACAATAACAAACTTTTTTTGGTTTATTATTAACGACTAGCTAAAGAGAGAAGATTAAAAAAATATTATAATAATACTGATATAAATAGAATTATTTATCAATGTTTAAAATAATTTAGAATTATTAGTATGGGTCACGGTAAGGTAATAACTTTCATTTTCAATAACAATATAACATTCACATATATTTACGCTTATTTACATCTGTTGATTATTTTGAATACATTATACGTATTACTTGTATTTATTTTTTAAAAATACACTTAAATGAAATAAACAACAAAAAATATCATTAAAATAAAATAATTAGACAAATTTTATAAATGATAAACAATGTTTTAAATCTTTATTTTGTTAAAATAACTTATACACCCATATTTTAGTTTTTTAAAAGGAAATATTCTACATTTTCTGAAGACCTCTCAACGGAATGTTATGTTTATGATTTTAAATCTATTTATCAAATGAAATAGTAAATTAATTAATGATTTTAGTTTTAATTATTTTATTAAAATATTTACGACAAAATTCTATTAATCTTCCTTGTAATTATAACATAAAAAATTAATTTTGGTTTAGAACTAATGAACAATAAAATATACACTTGATAAAAATTTATTGTTCACAACATTCTTTGAACGTATACAAGATATATTGTGTATATATATTACAATATGTATATTGTATATATTATAGGATTTATTTTGAACGTGTAAGTAAAATCTAAACAAGAGTGTAGTTTCATTACAGAACATTATTTCAAAGTAATTAATTCTAATTAAAAATAAAAAACAAATTAACTTAAATATAATTAAAAACTCAACATACAAATTTAAAACTAGTTGCGCATTTAGATTGTCGATTTTCCTGTTTCATTAGTTACAGAGAATTAACAAACAAATAACACAAAAATAAAAAATAAAACTTAAAGGATATGAGAGAACTAAATGTCACGGAAGAAATAATGTAAAATAGAAATCAATTTAGAAATATTATTTTAGAAAACAAGGGTTTCTAGGAAAAACCGAAAAAAATATGACTACAGATGGAATGAAGATCGTGGATACTGGTGTTCTTCAGTGGTTGAGTTTCAATTACCTATACATCTAAGGAATGGTCGACCTGTGACTGTACAAGATTTATATTTATATATATCATTCTCATTCATCCTAAAAAGTAATACTTTATGGTAGTTTCGGAGGTTAAACCGAAAAAAAGAGGAGATGATATGAAGAAATGGAAAGAAAAGGAAGTCAAAAGAGAAAAAGAATTATTAACATATTTTTTGTGGTCCTAAGTTGGCCAATAAAAAGAAGAGAAATAATACAAAATAAAATTTAATAAGTAAATAAATACATTTTTTTTTGTTTAATATCATTTGAATGTATTTATAATGAATGTGTAACAATCGAAATGTACTTTACTTTGAGGAATATTTTTTATATCGCCAGAAATATTGAGACCATAAGTAAAAATATTTTACTAAGAGTAACGTGTTAGAAGACCACCCAAAGAAAGTTCTCCTAAAAAAAAATATTATAATATTAATATCTTATGACACAAACGAAGACACGTCCTCAAAGATCAGTGAGGTCCAGTAACCTCCTCAATCGTCTTACAGCCTCACCATTGTCACATAAATTCAACACCAGATGATTCACATACTTGTCCCCAGCTTTGATGTGAAGCCCCTGCTGGTTCTAGATATTTCCTCACGAACACGTGGCACCCCAAGATACCTGTAGATCTCATCGTTTTTAGCTAACCATGGAGCTCCTGATACCATCCTGAATTCCTTATTATGAAACCGTTGGATGATCTTGACATTACTAGTACAAGTAATTTCCCATATTTGGGCACCAAAATGTACATTTAATTTTAATTTTCTTTTTCAACAGTGTTGTAGTTATTTTTTTTCTAGTTATTTGGTAGGGACAAATTAAAATCTTTTTTTATTAATTCTAAGTAAATTTATTCTATAAAATAAATTACACGATTAATAAATAAAATTTAAAATATTTCATATTGTAATTTTTTTTTACAAAAGTTTAAATATAATGTAATATCTTTGTTCGTCATTTCTCGTTACATATAATCGTTAATCCGTAGTATGAATGCATATATTAATATAATGTTAATATCACTGTTAAACTAATAATTTCCTAATTTTAAAATATAAGAAATTAAACTTTACATAAATATTAAAAAAATTAAAACTTTCTTTAGCTTTATTAATTTTCATTTAATAAAATTTTTGTAATAGTGTTAGGTTTAATAGAATTTTGTTTCATTATATTTTCTGAATAAATAAAACTGTATCATTAATAAATAAATAATTCTATAGAGAAGAATTGAGAGGAGAGTGGAGGAAGTGTTAGGAGAAGACCAACTTGGTTTCAGGAAAAGTATAGGGACAAGGGAAGCAATTTTAGACCTCAGATTAATAGTAGAAGGAAGATTAAAGAAAAACAAACCAACATACTTGGCGTTTATAGACCTAGAAAAGGCATTCGATAACGTAGACTGGAATAAAATATTCAGCACTTTAAAAAAAAATTAGGGTTCAAATACAGAGATAGAAGAACAATTGCTAACATGTACAGGAACCAAACAGCAACAGTAACAATTGAAGAACATAAGAAGCCGTAATAAGAAAGGGAATCCGACAAGGATGTTCCCTATCTCCGTTACTTTTTAATCTTTACATGGAACTAGCACTTAATGATGTTAAAGAACAATTAAGATTCGGAGTAACAGTACAACGTGAAAAGATAAAGATGCTACGATTTGCTGATGATATAGTAATTCTAGCCGAGAGTAAAAAGGATTTAGAAGAAACAATGAACGGCATAGATGAAGTCCTACCCAAGAACTATCGCATGAAAATAAACAAGAACAAAACAAAAGTAATGAAATGTAGTAGAAATAACAAAGATGGACCACTCAATGTGAAAATAGGAGGAGAAAAGATTATGGAGGTAGAAGAATTTTGTTATTTGGGAAGTAGAATTACTAAAGATGGACGAAGCAGGAGCGATATAAAATGTCGAATAGCACAAGCTAAACGAGCCTTCAGTAAGAAATATAATTTGTTTACATCAAAAATTAATTTAAATGTCAGGAAAAGATTTTTGAAAGTGTATGTTTGGAGTGTCGCTTTATATGGAAGTGAAACTTGGACGATCGGAGTATCTGAGAAGAAAAGATTAGAAGCTTTTGAAATGCGGTGCTATAGGAGAATGTTAAAAATCAGATGGGTGGATAAAGTGACAAATGAAGAGGTATTGCGGCAAACAGATGAAGAAAGAAGCATTTGGAAAAATATAGTTAAAAGAAGAGACAGACTTATAGGCCACATACTAAGGCATCCTGGAATAGTCGCTTTAATATTGGAAGGACAGGTAGAAGGGAAAAATTGTGTAGGCAGGCCTCGTTTGGAATATGTAAAACAAATTGTTAGGGATGTAGGAGGTAGAGGGTATACAGAAATGAAACGACTAGCACTAGATAGGGAATCTTAGAGAGCTGCATCAAACCAGTCAAATGACTGAAGACAAAAAAAAAATAAATAAATGGCTACGCTACGGAAAACCCCGACATAATAGTAGATTGTTACTAAATAATAACAAAACACCTACAATTACATGTAAATAAAAATATATTTATTATAAAAATAAAAGAGGAAAAAGAATATCATGTATGATGAAATACAATTACGTGTTATTCTTCATAGTTAATTCTTAATAACTCTCAACTTTTCAAGGATCATAGTAACTATTTTTCCAGATTAGTAGTACATAAGTTTAAACTGTAGGCGGTTACAAATAAGCACATGTACTGCTATATTCTCTTGAAGTAACATAATACGATATAAAAAAATTCATAATGTTGCTTATGTAAAAGTAATTTTATTTGTGGCTCTTATTCAAAAAAATGAAGCACAACGTTAAACAAAAACTATCTCTACATTGATATAAATATAAGTCGTACTTAAAATAATATTTTATCAGTTCCGGAATGCAGTGCACAGTTACGAGTTTATTTCAATAATTAAAAATACAAATAACAACAGCGAAAAACTATTAAATAAAATAAAATGATACTCTATAACGTTCAAGTTGGCATAGAAAAAATCAGATGTTTAAAAATAAGTTCCATTATTGCAATCCCTTTTGGTTTTTGCAAAATGGTGGTTATATTTGAAAAGTATACTTTGCCAGAACAGCGTGCTGTATTAAGATTTCTATTTTCTAAAGTAAAACAGCCAAAAATCACTAGGAAATAATAAAACAGTATTTTAATAAGTGTTTTAACCATAAAAATGTTTTTAAGTGGAGCAAACAGTTTAAATTGAGCAGAACAAGTATCAGATTTTTATCATAACGGAAGACCGATGGATCTTTTTACTGAGTTTTGAAAAATCGTATTACTGATATTCTACAAGACAGACACATACAATGGGTTTTATAGGAAGATTATACTTTTTTAGATCGCATAGTAATTTTTGATAAAATTTTAGCTGGAATCCAAATGTCAGAGTATGGAATGGAAACTTTCGAGTTTACCCGCCAGGAAAAATTCAAATCCTTTGGGTCAGCGGGTAAAGTGATGATAACAGTGTTTTTTTTTTTATTATAAAAGTTCAATCTATTGCGATTAGTTTGAGGAAAACTTACAATCAAGAATAAATATTATTATTACATGTTAGAAAATATAGTGAAAACCGCAGTAAGGAGGTCCCATTCTCTCTCAAAATTTTTAATTCTTCTGCATGGTAACGCTCATCCTCTTACCGATAATGAGAAGTTATTCATAAGCCGGGTTGGGAGGTGTTCCTACATCCACTTTAAAGTACCAATCCCAAACCATCAGTTTTTACTTTGTTTGGTCCTCCCAAAAGGTTTTTAAATAAAACAGAGTTTGGGAACAATCAATGAGTCATGAATGCAATACAAGAATAGCTCACACATTGAGATGAATAATTTTTTACTATTGGAATAAGAAAATTCATAAAAAAATTGGGACAAGTACCTAAATGTACTCGGGAAGTATATTGAAAGGTAGCGTTATTTTCATTTTCTTTAAAAAAATAATAAGTTTTTTACAGTCACTTGTCTCTTCTTTAATATTATACAATTATTTTTGTATTTTTTATTTTCATTACTAAATTAAGATTAAAATTAGCGTTTAATATGTAATTTTAACATTAATATAACGCAAATATTACTTCGTATAATATAAATGTTATTTTCATTCAACTAGTAGTGATTATTGGATCTCTCTGTAAGATTGTCGAATCAAACTAAACATTCAAAATATTTGCCATTTTATCGAACGGATTTATATATTTCTTTTCTTATGACTTGCATCCTTATTTGGTAATGAAAATAACTAATACAAAGATAATTTTATAATATTAAAGAAGAGACAAGTGACTGTAAAAAACTTATTATTTTATCAAAGAATTTAATTTTAACATTAATATAATGTCTCGGCACTGCTGAACGGTAAGGAAAACAGTTTTACATGATACACGTTCTAAACTTTTAATTATTTTGAAATGTAGTTGAATATATCTGATTTGAGTGTTGTTTTATATCCTTCGTAGCACTGTACTTAAATATTTGTAGGTGAAGCGTTTCGGAGTACCTTCATTCTCAAAACTATTTTTAGTACCCAGTCTTTCTGAGTTGGAATCGTCGAATAAATAGCGGTATTAAGCTTTTCCAATTTCCCATCGCTATTGCCGTGGCCTCTTCTGCATTGTTCCTTCCGCTCTGACATATATAATTTCTTGAAACTAATCCTTGTGGTTCTTTATTTTAACAATTTAAAATTTTTAAACGTTACATCGGATTGAATGTTTATTTGTTCATTAGTTATATTGTGTCCTTTTAATTTTAGCTTGAATATTTCTGTTTTTTAGAATAATTAAACATTCCTTTTTTTGCATAATGTATTATTTTCATTAATTTTATCATTTTATTGAAATTATTTTTTTTTCTATCAGATGAGTGCATAATTTGAATATTTTCTTTCGTTCAAATTAGAAGCGGCCATGTCAGTAAGGATAGGGTATGGGAGGACTTAACATCGCTATTTATTCGACGATCCCAATTCAGGAAGACTTAGTGCTAAAAATAGTTTTGAAAATGGAGGTACTCCAAAAACAACAACTAAAAATGTTAGAGTAATAATGCTTAGAAGGGCAAAAAATAACACTCAAATCAATTATGAAAATCCTAGCGTAAATATAAAATATTGTGACAATTTGAATATTTATTTTTTATTTATTTTCGCGGTTTATCTTTTGTCATTTACAATATATCACAATTAAAACTTCCTGTGAAATATTTTATTAATATTTCTTACTAATACCTATATTTGTGGATTGTTATTTTCTAAGTAAATATTTTTAATTATTTTATGAACGACATATAAAGGTTTCTAATCCACCGGATTGGTCTAGTGATAAAACTCGTCATCGTAAATCAGCTGATTTCGAAGTCGAAAGTTCTTAAGTTCAAATACTAGTAAAGGATTTGGATACTAGATCTTGGATACCAGTGTTTTTTGGTGATTGGGGTTCAACTAACACACGTCTCAGAAATGGTCGGTCTGAGTCTGTTCAAGACCACACGTTTACCGGTAGATTGACAGTTATACTACAGTCGCTAATGTTATAAATAAAAATATAGTAACATATATCAATTTATATAGTAACTGTTTTTTTTTTTTTTATTTATTGTAGTTGAAAATAAAGGTTTCTAATTTAAATTCGTAATTAAAATTTTTTATCATTTTCTATAACGTATTTTCTTTCCATCTTCGATTAATGAAAATTTGTTAAAATAAATTCTAAAAAATAAATAATCTGGTTCAAAAATTTATTTAAATTAAAAAATATTTTTTTAAAAATTGTCCTAAGATAAAAGCTAATAAAAATATATGATAATTCTTTGTATTAAAAAATATAGTTGTTCTAATTTATTATATTATACAATAAATTAATCATTATGTCTTTTATTATATGATCTCTAACCCTCAAAAAAAAAAATAAATAAAATAAAGATTTCGTTAAATTTGCAGTAGATGCAGTAGAATGTTTGCAGTTAATATTATTTTATTCAGAATTTTATCAGCTATTACATTATAACTGTGCTATTTATTTAAATAGAATAATAAATAACGGATGTTGCGGCTTATATTTTATCAGTTATTTTAATATCGTACATACGTAATAATATAATTTGAAATGAATTTATTTCAAAGTTCCAAATGAAATTTAAGCTCTATAATAGTGTGGAAAATGTAAATCAGTTTACCTGATTATATATTACGTCCATTAAAATGTTTTTTTCTTTTAATTAACATTTATGTCAATCTAATTATATTGTTAATGGATATTTAATTTCATATACTTACCAGTAGATGTTTTATAAAAGATAACTTAATAAATAATCTTTTTAACCGTAAAAAGAAAATGTTAATATCAAAACGAAATTATTCATCTGCAGATAGATAATTAACTTTACAGAAAATGGTATTTCTCTATATTTTATTAATATATATAATTAGTCCAATATATTTAGTAATAAATGTAATCTGTGTTGTAAATATTAATGTAATGATTTTATTAGGTATTATTCATGGTGTTTAACATTAATGGTTAACAGTATTAATGTAATGGGGAAAAAATTTGTTAAAATGTTTATAGGTTCTTACAATAATTATTATTTTACGAGGATAGAAATATTTTCTTTTAATATAGTAATTCTTTTTTTTTGCAAAAATCAATCGACTGGTTTAATGTCACTCACCATTCCTTTCTATTCGATAAGATTACAATTATATAATTCAATATCCTCACGTACATATTTCACAGAATGTAATCTTTGTATAATTATGATTAACAATCGTAATTTTTTTTTTGTTTTATAAAATGCTTCGGTATATTTTTATGTATATTTTTTTTATTTATCTTAAAAACCAAATACATTTCAAAATTCATCAACTCGCCTAATATTCGTGTTTATTTGTTATACAATATATTTTAATACTATTCTTTTTATTTTTTATTTAACTATTTCCAGTCTTTCGCAACATTAAAATACAAAGCTATCTCCTTACATAAATTTACCCATAGATTTTAAATTATTTCAAGATTTATATTTGAATATATTAATAAAAAAAAAAATATATATATTTTTTTTTTAACCTCCGGATCCATCGTTAGGCATTCTTCATTGAATGAGATGAATGATTTGTAGCGTGTGTGAAAATGCCATGCCTGATCGGGATTCGAACCCGGGACCTCCGGATATTCTTTTGTATTAAATCTAAAAAAAAAACCAACAAGAATACTCTAAAAGTCCATTAAAAATACATATAAAATCTAAAACTAAATGGCCAGTTCGATTGTTAATGGTCATCAATGGTCAATGCTCATTGGTGAATTCGTCATTGCAAATCAGCTGATTTTGAAGTCGAGAGTTCTAAGGTTAGAATCCTAATAAAGGTAGTTTTACTTTTATACGGATTTGAATACTAGATTGTGGATACCGGTGTTCTTTAGTGGTTGAGTTTCAATTAACCACACATCCCGGGAATGGATATCATAAAACTGTGTAACACTACATTTGATTTACATTCATACATATCATTCTCATTCATCCTTTGAGGTAATACCTTACGGTGGTTCCGGAGGCTAAACAGAAAAGAAAGAAAGAAGTAAATACTGAGAATGTAATATATATAGAAAAATAAATAAATAATTGAAAAGATAATGAAGAAATAATAACATTAATTTACAAATAAACTAGATTTATGATATACCACCTTACAGTTGTTTGTAGTTTGTAGATTTATTGTAAAATCACTATTTGAAATACTTGTTTAACTGTGTTTCATAAGTATTGTTTATTTATCCATTAATATTTATTATTATTTCTTCATTCATTCATTTGTTTTATACGCATTTCTTCATTATCTACCTATTCTAAACGTTTAGTTCTCGAAATAACTATCTAGTTTCTGATTTTAATTAATATTCATTGTAAAAGATTGTTTTAGTATTTTGAAATTTTTTTAAATAACCTTTTAACAAAGCTCTGTACTTTGTATTTATGCTACGAAATCTCATTAAATTTACACATTATCTGCGATTTTATATCCTGTTTTATCCTTTTAAATTAATGTTCAATTTAAAATTACATTTTTTTTTTTAATTTACTTACGTATATATTTTTCTTCTTTTATTTATTAAAAAAAAAACTCCTGGTAATTTGATCATACAGTTTTATATTTTTTTGGATTAATTTTCTTTCGTTCTTTTCAAATGTTTCTTTTAAATTCTTTATTATCACTTTTATAGAAAACCTTAAAAAATATTAACGATAAACAACACGTAAGTTTTTATTTATTTCTACCATTTCAAGTTTTATATCTGATTCTTAAACAGAAAGCAAAAAATTGTTTTATTTTTTATATTCACATTAACACATTTTCTTTTGTTATTGTTATTGTGAGAAATTTTTAAATCTATTTTCGAATTTAATTTTTTTTTATTGATAATAAATTTGATCTGGTAAAAAAATATTTAAAATTTAAATTACAGAAAAAATCATACGTAATTATTAATGTTTTACGGTAACGATATTTTGTAATAAATTATCGTAACATAATTTTATAAATTTATTAAGAAATAATAAAAAACGCTAACACATTTTATTTATTTTAAATACATAAAAAAAATAATAAACGAATATTTTATAGATATAAAATGTTAAATCTTATAAAATAAACGTATTATTTATTTATTATTATTTTTCAATCGATCATTAAACGAGATAATTATTTTTATCATATAAACATGATAATAAACTGAAAAAAATCTTTAAAAAATATTACAGAAATTTTGTATTTTATTCAGCGTTAAAGAAAATTAATATCATTTACTAAATGTCATTACCTTATATATTTTTAAATTAAATTTAAATAGCTATTAATTAAAGTAAATAAATAAATATATTTTTTTAATAACATCATAATAATAATAGTAATAATATTAGTTAAGTTTGTAAATGAAGGTTAATCAGATTTTTTTAAAATAAATAAATAAAATAAGATAATATGTAATAGAATAAATTACGAAGAAACCTTGACGAAAGATGTTATAAGGATGTCGTAAATAAATCAAAAAGAGAAAAAAAGTTGTAATGAAATTGAAAAATTTATTCTACAACTTTATACAGTGGCCTTGAATTACAAAAATTTGTATCGGCAGTGATGTGTGATTTTATATATATATATAAAAATATGTAATGGAATGATACTATCCCGGATGTTTTTTGTTTTTTTTTTAAATATGCTTAATTTTCTTTTATTATTTACGAGTATTTCAGTTAAGAAACATTTTGTCATCTAACTATTGAACACATTGAACAATTTAAAAATTTTCTGTCTTCAGTTAGTTGAACTTAGTTGTGGGCAATTTACAACTAGCAGACAATCGTGACGAAGCTCATTATTAGGCCACATGACGGGACATAAAGCGCAATTTGTAGCACAAAGTAAAAGCACAGCCGGTTTAGGCTTTATGACGTTGTAAGAGGAGGCAGTCGGATGTTGAATGTCGACATCGCAAGTGGTTCTCAGTTCTATCCAGTTTCACGAGAACTCGACAAGATTTTCAATTTTTTTTTATTTCTTATTCGTGTTACTCCATTATTCTCCTTCATTTTTTATTATCTAGTATTTGGTGACAGTTATGTTTTATACATTAAAGCGAAACACTAATTATATATATATATACTAATAATTATTATTTTAATAATAAAATTCTCAGAAAAACTATTATAATAAAGGAAAATTTAGTTATAATAAATATCAAATAAAAACGAACAACTTTTTAATTTTAATGTAGACCGGTATTGCAATAAAATAATATAATTCATAGTAACAAAATAAACCTTTTTGTATTATAACCTGCAGTTTAAAAAAATTTACGATTTTTTTTATTATAAGAACATTTTTTCTACAATTACATATTTTATTCTTTGTTAAAGTGGAGTAATACAATACGACAGCCTAGTATTATATTAAATGAAATTATTATTGTAGAAAAAAAGTAATTTGAGAAAGTAATAAATTAAAATTGTTGAGAACATTGTTAGATCTGTTATTATCATCACGTTCAATCCATAATACAACCAAGTTTTGCCTCTAATTTTTTTTAAATTTTTTTCCGATTTTCTATCATTTATGTTAAATATTTTAATGAAAAACTATTTTATCAACTGAAAAATCAGTGGTACTTATTTACTCGTATGTACGATTACACAGTGCGAACATTTTACCGTGCACTACGTGCATTATTTGAATAGTCTCTTAGGAATAAATAAAAAAACTACGGAGTGAAGATCTACGTACATACCAGATACATTTCGTACAGGAACTGTAACCCCCCAGACACTGTTAAAATAATAAAGTACTGCCAGTTTTTTATCAACCAGATGGAAAATAATGGGATGGTTATTCTGGATAACGTTTTTTTTTGTTTTTTTAATGATGAGGCGTATTTTCACCTTAACGGTTACATCAGAAGTCAGAACAACTAATACTGGTCAACCCAAAATCCAAACATCTTACATGAATCGCCGCTGTATTCAAAGAAGGGGTTTTTGTGCGATTTTTCGACGACGAATAGTGTGCCCGATTTTTTTTATACGAAGCCCTTGACAGGCCGGCATACCAGGATATAATTATGAAATTTGTAACTCATCTCCAACCTGATGAATGCTATTGTTACTTGCAACAAGACGGGACAACGTGCCATACATCCAAAAACATCATGGAATTTCTGGAAGAAATGTTTGGCGATCGCATTTGTTAAACGGTCTGATATTAAAAGGTGGCCCCCTCTTTCCCCCTGACTTGTCGTCACTAGACTCCTTTCTCTGGTTTTTTTTTTAAAGAACGTGTATATTGAGTAACCCCCATGGACTCTATAAAATATGGAGCGAGCCATTACTGCAGAGATGAGTTACATTAACTCTGATGAATTATAAAGGGTGTCAAAAATATAATGCAAAGAGTGCGGACCTGCCTTTAGAAAATTGGTGGAAAATTCCAACACTTACTGTAAGACATTACTAGTTGTGCATAACTATATTACATGAATCAAATGAAATGTGAGAATCTCTGTATTAGAGTCAATGGTAGAATTATGGTCTATAGTATCATGATGTGCACGATAAAATGATCAGACTGTATATATATATATATATATATATACACGATGTACCCTTCGGAACTACCGTAAAGTATTACTTCAAAGTATGAATGTAAATGAAGTATAGCCTTGTACAGTCTCAGGTCGACCATTCTTGAGATGTACGGTTAATTGAAACCTAACAACCAAAGAACACCGGTATCCACTATTCAAATCCGTATAAAAATCCTTTACTAGGATTTGAACCTTAGAACTTTCGACTTCGAAATCAGCTGATTTGCGATGACGAGTTCACCATTAGACCAACCCTGGGTTGGTAAAATGAGGTCATAGAGTGACCTCATTTTACAATTTCTATAATTTTTCAGAAAATTTTCCTTATACGAATATCACAAGTAAAAACTAGTGTTTAAATTTTAAACCATTTAAAATACAAACCCCTCATTCTTGCTACCGTAAAATCATAATCGGTTCTGTCATTCAAACACTAAAAAATAAATATTTTTACATGAGTAACCTTTTTTCTAAAAAAAACGTAAAACGTTTTCTTCTCGCTTAGATATCAGTACATTATTATTTATATAAAAAACTATTCTTTAATTAAAAAATAATTATGCAATGAATTAAATGTAAATAATAGTATCTGTAATTAGAAAACTAAAGAGAAATCTCAATAATTTTAACAATATATTCTCCTGTAAATACAAAAATTTACAGATCGGCCTGAGTCTGTACAAGGCTACACCTCATTTACAGGTCATATGTAACATCCTCATCTCATTGGGCCATGGAGGGGGTTGCAAAGTACACATTAGGAAAAAAATACAAAAATTTTGATTAGGATTATTTTTTTAGTTATGAAAATAATATATGAATTAATTCTTTTTCTTTTATTTTAAGGTAAATAAAACATTAAAATAAATTATTTACTTTAAAAAATTTGTCCTAAAATCTTGTTTTTAGATTAAAAAAATTTCGTCTTTAAATTGGTACAGGCTTTTAAAAGGGAAATTTAAGGAACAGTATCTTTATATTTTTACTGATTTTTTTTAAATCGAACTTAAATAATGTAATAATCATTTTTATTAGATAATATGGGAGCGAATTAAAATACGAGGCCCGTGTGAAAAAAAAACCGTTGGCAAGAAATGCAATGAAAGAAACAAGGGTCTTGATAAAAATAATCAAAATAGATCTAATCAACGTCAATAACAACTGTTAAGTTTGTGCTTTGGCTTTCTGGAATGAAGAAATATTTCTTTACCTACATTTTTCTGAACAATTTTTTTTTATTTGAAGTTAACATAATTGGTTATCAAAATTACTTTGATATATATATATCATTTACTAATTATCCAGTATTAATAATTTTTTTTTTTTTTGTTTTCAGTCATTTGACTGGTTTGATGCAGCTATCCTAGATTCCCTATCTAGTGTTAGTTGTTTCATTTCGGTATACCCCCTACATCCTACATCCCTAATAATTTGATTTACATATTCCAAGCGTTGCCTGCCTGCACAATTTTTTCTTCTACCTGTCCCTCCAATATTAAAGCGAACTATTCCAGGATGCCTTAATATGTGGCTTATAAGTCTATTTCTTCTTTTAACTATATTTTTCCAAATGCTTCTCTCTTTACCGATTTGCCGCAACACCTCTTCATTTGTCACTTTATCCACCCATCTGATTTTTAACATTCTCCTATAACACCACATTTCAAAAGCTTCTAATTTTTTCTTCTCAGGTACTCCGATCATCCAAGCTTCACTTCCATATAAAGCTACGCTCCAAACATATACTTTCAAAAATCGTTTGTTAACAATAGCAAACAAATAAAACGTATCATCAAATAGTTCACATAACAATCTAATTTCTCGTTTAAAAAATCTTCCAGTATATGATCTCAAAAAACATGCTACAAGTTCACCAAAAAAAAAATAAATAAAACTAACAAAATTTTTCCATTTAATGAAGATTAAAAAATGATGATTCATTAAAAAACATACATTCTGGTTGAATTGAAATTTTTTATTTTAGAAGGCGATAAAAAGATTTAATTCGAGTAAGATCTAATATAATGGATAAAACAAAAATTAAAACTGATTAATTTGCATATTTAAAATTTAAATTACAAAAAAACATAAAAATAATAACAATACAGTTGAACAGATGGTCGAATTGCTCCTATGACACTGGTGGGACCCCGATGGGTTAAGTTTTACGGAACAATTCATAGGGGGGTAGTCAACTGCCACGGCATCTTGGGGTGACGGACGAGCTGCTCAACGGGGGTTCCTGTTGTCCCGGGGAAGCTTAAATAAAATAAGGGGGATAAAAGGAAATGTTGGTACTGTGAAGCCGTTCTTTTTCATTTAATTTTTTGTGTTTTATTTATTTTTTTTAATTTTAATATCGGGGCCCTTTACATCTTCTAAGTGTTTCCAGTGTTAGTGTTTAAATTTTCTGTCTTGTCTATTTTCTGTTTTTTTTTTTTTTTTTTTTTTTTTTTTTTTTTTACATAAATGTAAGGGCCCTTTACACCCTTACATGTGACGAGCCTTATGGTGAATTAAACCCTGTTTTAAAGAATATGACGAGGACTAATGACGTAGAAATTGATGCCCCCCCCCAAAAAAAAGTATTAAATAAAATTACATCAGTTTTACCCATGAAGAGAAACAAATAGATTTTTTACTTTTTTTTTATGAATAGGAGACATTGAAAGGCAGTTTTTTTTTAGTAATTGAAAAAATATTATGCTCTACCGGGGTTCGAACACAACACTTTCTTGATGAAGAGCTGAAACGCTACCTCTTAACCAGGAAGTTCGGCATTTTTTAATGTTAAATTATATTAATCGTAATGATATAATCAGCTATAAAACAAATTATATTTATTTATAAATATTTTATAAAATTATTATGAGTGAAAAAAGTAATTAAAATGTGTTATGAAAATAGCTACATTTATAGAGAATTACCGTCTGTGTCTAAGCTTATTCAGATAATACTCAATATTATATATTATTATTATTATTATAAACTGACCAGCAGCTGATCTTAGAAGCAGAAGAAGAAAATGAAGAAGAAGGCTAGAGAAGTGTCTGCGGGCGGTCTGTTCATTAATCATGACCATGACGCGGGAGGAAAAAAATAATAAAGGGTATAGAGAAGGAGCACATGATCGCAGTGTACTAGCAAGTGGATCCATCAAGATTCAAATCTATCTATTAGTACACCCACCTTACCGTACCTAACATTAATGTTCTCATTTCTATTAAATGCCAGGTTTATTATTTGTATCTGAGATGTTTACGTATGTGCGTTTAAATTACCTACTTTCATTACTGATTTTATTATTATATGTTTATACAGTTCTTTTTAATAATAGAAGTTGCTAATAGTAATAAATTTATTTTTATTAAAAAAATGATTATTATAAAATAATATGAATAATACTTTATTATAAATTAAATTTAATTAGTAAGAAATTACTTACATTGAGATAGTTAATATTTAATGAGACAATCAGAATATCTGATTCGTGGAAATATGGAAGTTTTCTCAAAAGATACAGGTTTATTTATCAAAAGATAAACTGTAATCTGGTGTAAATAATTCAGTAACACTAATGACACATGGAATATCTAATAGTAAATCAACAATTTGTATTATCACTTACGTGACATTTTATTTACCGCAAAGATTATCATTTGTATACAATACTACGGATAAAAATTAACACAAAACAAATATTTATTATTCATTTGATATATGCCTAATTTCAGTGACATACCTTGAGATCCAAAAAACGATAAAAAAAAAACTAACTGAGGATCCTAAAGATTATAAAATTTGTTTATTGGTCCTTCAGAATCATTTTTTTCCCTATTTTTCACCATTACCAATAAATAGATTTTATTAAAAAAAATATTAATATTTTACGTAATGGTTAGTAACAATGTTTTTTTTTTCATAATTATTACTAGGTAGCAAATTAATACTAGACAAAATAATCTTTAAAGTTGTCTAGATAAATAGCTGTGGGATATATAAAGTCACAATGAAACAGTGAAAGATTTTAAGTAAAAAACATCATAAACTAACGCTGTAATACATTCCTTCAAAAAAATATCAATTAATTCGAACATCAACATGGATATTCAACAAAGTTCAAATCTCTTTTATAAAATCAAATTAAAAAACGTAAACGAATAATAAACTTTAAGACAATACATTATACATAATTAACAGTTATACAATACAGTTTGATTAGTATATAAACATTAAAAGATACCCGATGGGTATTTTCTCAACTAGAAGATTGTTATGCAAAAATGTAGTGAATACAAGTTTAAAAAAAATATATATATAAAATGTAAAAACCACAAATTATGAAAGACAGATACATTCTTCCAGAAGTGGACATCCACGAATATATTAAACTATTAACTGACTAAAAGTTATGTTCTGTAATAAACTCAAAAGAATAGTTTTGTGTAAAAAAATTTGATATCCAAATCTTAAACCTTAATTAGATATAGTACTACCAGTGAAGCTTTTACCGAATTATATAAAATCGTTCTATATTAATCAAAGGAAAATATTTACTATACTTTCCTTATTTGCTAATATTTACATTAAAACATTAAATTTTTGACTGATTCAGTTCATCTTTGAATTCGATCAAAATGTACGTAATTTTAAAATCAATTCTACTTTAAAAGTAGGTCACTTTTACAGAAATGTAAAAGTTCTATTTAAAAAATTTTTTTTTGCCATTTTTTCTAATTATTTACAGTATTACTACGTATATACATTAAATTCAAAGCATTAAAATTATAAACATATAAAAATATGTAGTCATAAATATTAAAAAATGATAAATTAAAAAAAAAAATTGTTATGTGTCTAGCCACACATACAGTATTGTATTATGTTTTGAATTTAATGTGTGATTTTTTAAAAAAGAAAAAATGTAACTGATGATGCGGGAAACCCTCGAAAGCGCTATTTCGAAAAACCAGTAAGCATAAGTTAAGAAGCATTATTGAATTCTGTACTCTAGGTGGTAAACTGTTTTTTATACTTTTGTCTTTGGCATATTTAATACACAGAGGAATATGGACAAATACAACAACAAAAGGATTGGTTTTCCTAAGTCAATATATATATGTGTGTGTGTGTGTGTGTGTGAGACGGTCTGGGCTCCTCCAATCACTGGATTCCCGACACATTCGTTCTCCTCTTGAAAAGAAAACTACATGGAAGGAAGAAGAAGAAGACAATAAAATAATGAAAGGAGACGTTACGTACAAAAAAGAAAAGAGAAGAAAAACGACGAAGAGGGAAGTATACAGACTTTTCAGATATTTGAAAAAAAAACAAATTACAAAAGACAGAGAAGTAACTTTAGTTGTGTGAATATGAAATATTTCGTAGATATTCATTAAAGAAGAAAGAATTAGTCATTTTACTTCATTATGTTTCTGTTGCCACGGTGATAAATACTTTTCTTTTTTAGCTTAAGGGAACTAGGGCCTCGATCTATGGCTTAAAACCTTTCCCAGGATAAAAAATGTATGAAAATCTGAAAGCAATCGGTCGGTTAGTTCTCGCGTGATGCTGTTGCAAACAAATGTTCGTATATATACATATATATATATATATATATATATGCAGTACCTACTTCATTTACAAACAGATAAGTTATAACAATTTGTAATAAATGATTGTTTGCACGCACAAAGATGTAATTACTTACATATGAATTTACTGGTTTTTCCACTGAAATATTTTAAAAATGAACTATCATTAATGTATTTACAAAGAAACTCATTAAGCTAACTAGCATACTTTAATAAGTAACATACAAACTGTGAACTACTTACAATATAATTTTTTTAACTACTTTTGTAAATTTATTTATAAATAAATTCCAACCTGTATTCATTTTTTCTTATTCGTAATTTTATAGAATACAAAATGAAAAATGTTAAAAAAATTTTTTTGTTAAGATTTTTTCAATTTTACATTTATAAACTTTTATAGAAATTTTTTAATTGTATATTGTCCAGGGTATAGTAAAATATATTCTGTAACTACTATACTGGAGTTCAAACCATCCCAGTTCATGTTTAAAAATTTAATGTTTTATTATTAAAAAAAAAAACGGTTTAAATAGAACAATAGAATAGTACTGACAAATAGAATATTGTGTAAATAAGTTTCATATAACTTATAACAGCTATAAGTTATTAATATAATCATATAATTAATAGTTACTTAATAATTATAATATAGAAAAATAACATCAAAAAAAATTACGAAAAAACAGATTCAAGACTAACAGAGTTATTATTAACAAAATAAAAAAAATGCTTAAAATACAATAAAATTTCAATATTTTTTAATAAATACTTAACGTGAAAAATAATGCGAAGAGGATAATGATATAAAGTGATTTCCCAGATCTTTTTTTATATGCACAAAAAATAATAGTTTAAAAACATTATCTGCTATTTTATTTTCGTAAATTGTATATGGCAGTTGGATATTTTTGAAAATCTGTTCAGCAGTATTTATGTTGTTTATCAAATATTAAAATTAATTTTTTTTTAATACTTTTATTTATAGTCGCATCAACAATTAAATTAAAGTCATTAGCGACTTATCAGTGTAATGTAATTCTACCTGTAAATTTGTAATCTTCAATAAACACAGGTCCATTACTTCTGAGACGTGTGGTTAATTGAAACCCAACTACCAAAGAACTCCGTATCCACGATATAATATTATTTTTAATGTTTTTAATATTTTATAATTTTTTTAATTTTAATGTTTTACGAAAAAAATTCTCTCCTGAGGATGGTCGAATGACCAAGAGCACTGGAGACATAATATAAATTTGTTGGTAAGGTTGATTTTTATTTTATTTTTATATTATAACTAATGTCATATACCAACGGTGCCATGTTAAAAAAATTTGACTTTTATTTATTGAAAAAAAATAATAAAAATTATTGTGGCAGTTTATTTTTTTAAAATTAATTTTATATCTCAGGAATTAATGAAACAACGTCAATCATTTTGTTTACAATGAATTTAATTGTAATTTTAGGAAAAAGTTTTTGATTTAAAATAGATTTATAACGTAGAAAAAAATTATTATTAAGAAATGGTTAACAAAATTATGTTATGGTATAATGGTTAAACAAAGTTAAGATTTTAAAATTAAGATTTTAAGTTAAATTTTAAAATTATTGAATTTAATTTTCAAGTTAATAACAGTGATCGACTAAAGCTTAAATGAAAAAAAAAAACAATTGGCATATGTAAAACAAATTATTTATTATACTGTATGATAATAACGCAGTTTCAAATTTTTCGAAATATACTTAGTAAATTTAGGTCTATTTTTAGCAGTGTTACTATATATAGTAGCTTTTGCTTAATTTTAATTGTATATTAAGTTTTAAGTCGCCTTTTATTGTAAAAAAAAAAAGTAATAAACTTTTACACATTGCATGCTTAATAATCAAAGATTGTTAAGTTAATTTTATAAATAAATTCGTCCAATTATGCAAGATTATGAACTGCAAGGATGGAATTTTTAGCTTTAAAATTAGAAAAATAATTCGCTAATCGAAAAAATAAAAAAGATAGTAACTTATTTCATTAAACAAACAGATAAAAGCAAGCTCTATCTCTTTCTCTCTCTCTCTCTCTATCTATCTTTATATATATATATATATATATATATATATATTACAAGATATATTATAAAAAAGTAAACATTTGAGGTAAAGGACATTTCCGTACGTAAAATGATTTGAATACATGAAGAATAATATGTTTATAAAAAGTATTTTTAAATCCTAAATCATTCTTAATTTAGATAAGAAAAAAATTTAATTCCAGAAAAAAAATATTATTCCAAAATATAGCCTAACTAGATCTAATACACTTAATATAGACACTAATATATATATACATTATGTAGACCACTATATGTACACTAATATAGACCTAATACACTTGTAATTTGAAAGTTTTTAAAAAATTTAATTCCAGAAAAAAAATATTATTCCAAAATATAGCCTAACTAGATCTAATGCACTTAATATAGACACTAATATATATATATATACTATGTAGACCACTATATGTACACTAATATAGACCTAATACACTTGTAATTTGAAAGTTTTTAAAAAATTTAATTCCAGAAAAAAAATATTATTCCAAAATATAGCCTAACTAGATCTAATACACTTAATATAGACACTAATATATATATATATACACTATGTAGACCACTATATGTACACTAATATAGACCTAATACACTTGTAATTTGAAAGTTTTTTTAACTAAAAATATCTATTTAAAAAAAAAGAAGAAAAATGAATGCATCTGTTCAGAATTGACAATTAAATTATACGTCTCCTAGATATAAATTGTAAGAAATCTATATAGAATAACTCCAAATTGCACGGCAATCTCTCGGAAGATGATTTTATAGCCAAAAATAAGAAAAAAGTTCATAACATGAAAACGGTTTGTTAGCAAGTTTCGGCTTGCGAAAAATTTAGCACTCACTGTTTTCTGTTCCTTTTGTGAAATTAATCCTTACTAAAATTCTTGGAGTACAAATCGAGGGGTAAATTTGGTGCTTCCTTATGGTTTTTGATCTAAGAAATTGAATAAAATAATCCGTGCCCGGCTCGCATGGGTTTGCCGAGCTGAACTATGCATTGAACAGAATGGCGAATACCATGAACAACTGCCTTGAAGAAATGTTTGCACCTTTATCAGTTAACATTTTGATATTTAATAATTTTTAGAAAAAATTAAAAAGTGTATGATTTTCATTTTTTAAATGTATTACAGTTTCCCATAAAAATACAACTTTTCCCATTCATTATTCATTTTTTCTGATACTGATAAGTTTTTTATTTGTTTCATTTACATTGTGTTCAAACATTGACGAAATTTATTCTGTTTAAAATCTTATCATTTTGCGATCCAGTTTGCGTGTTATTTCTAATTAAAGTTGAACTTCTCAAATTTGTGTTTAATTTTAATAAACGGTATTTACATCAATTTTATCAAAATTAAATTCTCTACATAGTTACCTATAAATTTACATTTTTTATTAGTGAATTAACAAAGGTATTTTATTCCAAACCTAAAAAATTGTATTTCCAACAAAACGATTTCGTGTTTTATTCCGTTTTTCTTAAAACCTAAGTTGGATAGGGGGGGTTTGGGACCACTTTTATTAATTTTTTATATTAAAAAATCATAAGGAACCACCAAATTTACCCTATGATTTGTACCCCAATAATTTTAGTACGGTTTAATTTCACAGAGGGAGGAGAAAGCAGGGCTAAAATTTCGCAAGCCGAAACTCGCTAAAGAACCGTTTTTTGACCTATGTTTGTATGAACATTTTTTTCTTATTTTTGGCGATAAAATCATCTCCCAAGAGATTGCCGTGCAATTTGGAAAAACTCTGTATATTGAAAAAAGTTTTTTTATTAAACTTGAAATAAACTCCATTGATAGTCATTTATTTCATTCTAAAATTTTATTTTGATTAATAATAAAATTTACATTTAGCTCTTTTATTTTACTAAAAATAATTTCATTCTGTTCTAATTGTAGAGAAATATATTACTCATAAGTAACAAAGAACCTGAATTTTCTTTAAAAAAATAAACTTGATTTTTATTACTATTTGATAAAACTTTCTATATTTTTATTAGAAATAAAATTCTGTTTGATAATTATTATTCTATTTACAACCAAAAATTAATCTGATAATAGAATTTGTTGTAAAAATTAACAAAAAAAAATATATATATATATATCAAATTCAATTTACTTAAAAAATAAATTAATAACTCAATTAATGAAATTAAAGAAGTAACAATAAAAAAGATGTGAACAAAAATAATAATAATTTAGAAAAAGAGAAAAAGCTCATTAACCCTTTAGAATAATCTAAAATTAGATGTGCTTTTCAATTACTGATTAACACGTATCAATATCACGGGAGGAATTAATAAATGTAAATATCAGAAATAAACCAATCAAAACGTGGACGTTTGTTTCTTTGGTTTTTTGGTGGGTATAACATTCTACTGTTGCATTGCGACACAGAATTTATTCAGTTTTATATATTTTTTTAACTTATTATTAAAAATAATATTTTGTTTAATATATACTGATAACAAATGTTTAAAAATCAAAATATATCACCAGTTCTTTAGATTTTTGTTTTTCATTATATATTTCTGAAGCGTTTTCTCTTTTTCATATTATTTCAATAAATATTTAAATGAAGGATAGTTTAATTATTGTTACAGATCATAATATAATAAATTAGAAAGACAGACTATACATTTTCAGATATAAGTTACCTATTTAACATTTTGTGGTTTGAAAAGATTATAACTATAAATTAATTTTATTTTTAATAAAAAAAAAACTATATTTAAAATTGAGCTATAAAATTTATAAAATCGTTTTAATCAAAATAAAAGTATATAAAACAGTTAAATAAAAATTATTAACGATATAAACAATAAATAGACTATAAGAAATAACAAGTATTAGGCAATAAAAATAACAATTTTCGTAATGTTAATCTACTTTAAAATATAAGCTGTGTTCCGGAATTAATTTTTCATATTACATTCTTCTATTTAAATTTTTGTTTATTATCATCACAGAAAATACAGTTATAATAAGATCCGGTAAATAGAATTCAGCTTTGTAATAAAATTTAAGTATCCAATTTATTTAATTTTCTTTCAGGAAATAATCTAAGATTAGCCTATTTAAAAAATTATCTTTACAAATTTTTCATTTCTTTATGTTACCACGTCACGAGAATTATTTTGTAAATTGGTTCTACATTGTTATTTTTATTTATTTTATTTCAGTTCATAAACATTTTTAAAAATATTTTTTTATTAGAGATAAAATTAAGATATTTTCACGTTAATTAAAATATTTTTTATAACTTTAATATATTTTCTATAAAATAATATGGATATTAAATATATTTTAAATAAATTCAGATCTGTCTTAGATATTTTTTTACTCGAAATTTTGCGAATGAAAACATAAATTTTATAAATACTATTGAATTTAGTTCTATTATTAAAAAAATTTACAAACACAATATAAAAATAAAATGAAATATTTGCATATCTGTAAGGTTAGTGGGTCGGTAAATCTATCAATCGTCAATCAATTGTCATGCAAAACTGCATGACTGCCGATCAAATTCAGTTAAAGATTCATCTTTAATTTTTATTAAATGTTAAAATATTTTTTACTTTTATTTACAAGTCACCAACAGCTTTTTTAATCAATATAATATAAAATAATAATAATAGTATTAATAAATAAATAAATAAATAAACCCCTCAGAATTTATAAGGAGAGTTATTGATTATAATATTATTTACGCAAATAATTTTTTTCTTCAAAATGTATTTGGTAAAAGTTTTACTTGAAAAAATTCTAGTATATTTTTAATATTTTATGCAAGGAATAAAAAAAAATTAATTTTCCATTCAAATGCTTATATTTTTCATTTTATAATGAATTATATTATAAAATTTAAAAAAAAATAAATAAATAAATAAAAATATTTTTTTTAAATTATAAAAAAAAAATCATTAAAAAAGTTATATTCTTGATTTAAATGTACGTTCAAATGGTTCAAAGGTTGCAGCAGGGTGGCACGTGTGACCCTGACCTTCAATGTAGGGGTTTGTGCGGGCGGGTGTAACCTAGAGGCTAACCCGGACGTACGATCGATGCAGCGTACAAGTTACCCCCACTTTCATCAACACAATAAACAATGTACTTCCAACTTTTACCCCTTTACAAACAATTTTTTTTCTTTTAATAAAAATAATATAAAAATTTAAAAGCAAAAAAAAAATTGTTATTTAGGAATATTTTTTACTTGTACCATTTAGCAAAAAATAAATAAATAAAAAGTTAAAAAAAATAATTTCATAATTTTTCTTTTTTATATTAACTCGTCGTCGTAAATCGGTTGTTTAACAGCTAATTTTCGAAGTCGAAGGTTCTAAGGTTCCTAATAAAAGGTTCCTCTAAAATTCCTAGTAAACGTTACTTGTTTTTATACTGATTTGAATACTAGACAGTGGATACCGTTGTACTTTGGTGGCTGGGGTTTAATTACATAAGTCTAGGAATGGTTGGCTTGAGTCTGTACAAGACTACACCTCATTTACATGTCATACATATCATTCTCATCTAATTTCCAGGGAGGGGGAGGTTGCTTATTGTTCACTAGTTTGAACAGATTGCAACATACACATTAGGTAAATGAACATTCTTTAAGGAGTAATCTACATCAAATTTTTTTATGTTTCAATTTCTTGAAACATTTTATTTTAACTCAAATAAATTTGCTATTTTTATCACATCCCTATTTAAAATTATTATAAAATTACCAAATTTTCTACAAAAAACGGAGGGAGGAGTGATAATTCAGTACCTAATTTCAGGAATTATAACTCAAGCACAATAAGAAAGACATTATTTGCATGAGATTTCTGTCAAATTAAAGATAAATATCCTTTTAACGTAACGAAAATGGGTTACAATATTCTATTATATTCACATTTTTATCGCGTTTTCTTCAAAGCAGAAAACAAAATCTACAGTCAATCAGAAAATATAAATTAAAAAATACATTAGATTTTTGCCAAATTATTTTCTTTTTCTTACACATTATCTAAAGCTCTGTGTAACTCTGAGTATAAAAAAAAATGATGTGGACACCACATAACTTCCTTGTACGTCTATTAAATTACATATACACATTTTGTGGTACACTTCATTTAAGCTTATTTCATTTGAAAGTGAGGTACGATCCTCCAATTCTTTAATAAAATGGACAGTTATACAATTGAATTGTGGTAGGTACCACATCGCGTCATATAATTTTGTTATGTCCGTATCAGCATTTCATTCATATTAGTTTATATATTAATTTTGTTTCACGTCGCTGAAGTAATGTGGTGTACGTGAGAAAGTGTCGGATCCGTAACCATGCACACTTCGGTTCGAATCCGACTTCTCATATATACATTTTTTTTTTAACTTTATTTTTTTAAAAATATATTGATTTATTAATAATTATTAACCTCTATAAAATAAAATGAATTAAAATGAAAAGTACATAAAATTTTATTTCACTAATAACTTCTGATTTTTTTTTCATATATATATATATATATATATATATATATATATATATATATATATATGTGTGTGTGTGTGTGTGTGTGTGTGTGTGTGTGTGTGTGTGTGTGTGTGTGTGTGTGTGTGTGTGTGTGTGTGTGTGTGTGTGTGTGTGTGTGTGTGTGTGTGTGTGTGTGTGTGTGTGTGTGTTATTGAATTATTATTCATTGAAAAACTTTTTTTTACATCAGCGACTAATAATTAGTTAATAAATCAATATATTTTAATTTAAAAAAAAGTTAAAAAAAATATATGTGTACGAAGTAGGATTCAAACCGAACCGATGTGCCTTCCCCTTGTAAGATCCAAATATTTCATTAATTAAAATGTTATTTGGCTATAACTCTGGAAACAATGAAAATAAGTACCACTTTTGATATATAGTTAAAAAGGTCTCATTGAGGATTTATAACTACAGTTATGAAAAAGTTTAGAATCCAAATTTTTTTTGGATTGTGAGCTTTTTTGAACACTTTTTGTACAATCCATTGCAATCAAAAGGGGAGATGCACAACTAGATGTTACAAAAGTCCTAAATTTCAACAACCTACGGCTAATCGTTTTGAGCTATACGAGATACGTATGTACAGACGTCAAATCGAAACTAGTCAAAATGAATTCAGGAATAGTCAAATTAAACATTTCCGTTGAAATCTGAAAACCGATTTTTCGCGATCACAATACTTTCTTTACTTCGTACAAGGAAGTAATTAATCAATTTAAGCTAAATAAATCAAATCTTATGATTCCTGAAGATCATTAAATTCTGAGATACTAAATTTTCATTTAAAAAAACTTAAGATTAAACAAAAAGAAAATTACACATTATTTTCCGTAAATTAGTTATGTAGAGTAACTAAAATTCTCCAACACCATAATCAGGAACGTTCTTTATTTCCATTCTTTTCTCTTGTACATATAAAGAAGCTAATGTATAACCATTACCTTTGATTTTCCTTTTTCCTTTTCAAAGTGCAAGAATTATTTGTCTCAGAGAAACAAATTTATTTTTCATGGATCAATCAATCATCAATTGATTTCAGCTACAATTTCAGCCGCACTGTAGCTTTTAGGATACTCTATAAAATTATTTGACTTATTTGCTTCAAACGAGATAAGTTTTCTTTATCTTCTAGATTTCGTCGCATTTTAAGGCAACGATTAATCTTAATATATAACTGATATACTGGAAAAATTAATTTTAAGTGTTTTTTATACAAACGAGAAAAGAATTTCGATAAAATATCTTGGTTCCTGAATAAAATATTAAAAATTATGAAAATTGAAATTTTCATAAGGCTGTTCTGCATAATTGTTTTTATTTTTATTAATTTCTAATATTAAACAAATGCAATATATACAATAAATGTATATTTTTTACAGAAGAATGTTTGTAAAAACAAATTATTTTCTCTCATCAGTTTGTTAAAAAAATTATATTTTGTTCGAGTTTGTTTGTTTAAGCAGTTTTGATTATAAGATTAGTTTATTGCTACTTAAATAGAATTTCATTGATATTTTTTTCCATTCAGGTATTTATTTTTACTTCCTTGTACAAAGTAAAGGAAATATCGTGATCGCGACAAATTTCGGTTTTTAGATTTCAACGTTATGTCCAATTTGACCATCCCTGAATTAATTTTGACTAGTTTCGGCTTGACGTCTATATGTACGTATGTATCTGACATAACTCAAAAACGATTAGCCATGGAATGTTGAAATTTTGTATTTAGGATCGTCGTAACATCGAGTTGTGTGCACCTTCCCTTTTGATTGCAATCGACTGGGCCAAAAATGTGTATACATTCATCCCTCTAAATAAGGCGAGGTTTCGATTTTGAACTTTTTCTTAATTGCATTAATAAGCCCTCATTTAGAGCTTATCAACGATATATCATATGGTGCTTATTTTCATTGATTCCTGGGTTATAACCAAATAAAGTTTAATTAATGATATATTTGGATCTTGCAAGCGGAAGGCTCATCGGTTCGAATCCGACTTCATACACATATTTTTTTTTTAAACTTTTTTTAATTTAAATTTATTGATTTGTTAATAATTATTTACCTCTGATTGTAAAAAAAATATTAACAATAGATAATAATTCAATAACAATAAAAAAAACGAAAAATTCAGAAGTTATTAGTGAAATAAAATGTTATGTTCAAAAATAATGTAAATCAACTAATTTTACAATCACAGGTTAATAAATTATTAATAAATCAGTATATTTAAATTTTAAAAAAAAAGTTAAAAAAAGTATATATGTACACGACGTCCGATTCGAACCGATGTGTGCATGATTTCTCGATTTGCCACGTTCTCACATACACCACACATCTACTTGAGTGCCGTGAAATAAAACTAATATTAAATGCTAAGGAAATTTTTAGGGCGATTTTTCTTCAGTACAATTAAATATTGCGTGTTAGAATTTTCTGATGAAGACACGTAAAAAGTGTACTATTCTTACACGCTATATGGTTCAAATCGGTGTTCCGAAGCCCGTGCCTTCCCTTTGTTAGCTACAGTAACATGGATCTTAAGTATACTGATTTAATTTTTTGTAGAAAATGGTCACTACAGTTATTTTCTTTTAGAATTAGAGATAATTTTCTTACGAAAAACAATTTTTTTTAAACCATTAATATGATATTGGTTTATTTGAATAATTTTATTTTCAAAGCCTATTTTGTTTTACCTTTTTGCACATTTAATAGGCTTACAAGGAAGTGATGTGGTGTCCACATCAAATAATTTTTTATTATCTTGAGGTAAGAGTATTTTGATAAATTATACATGATTTAAGAGAAATTAATTTGTTTTATTACAGAGTTGTAATTACTTTATTCGTTTAAATATATTAAATGAATTAAATATTCTATATAATATATATATATGAATGAAAAAATATAAATATTAAATGTGTTTGTATGTACATATATATATATATATATATATATATATATATATATATATATATATATATATATAGATAATACGACAATAATAATATTTATTTACGAAACAGGTTTTTGAATACACATTACTATTTTCATCAAATACCCAACTTAAAGTTCAAATACTAGTCTTGTGGTCTTAACCACCGGAAATAACGGACCACTCTTTGAGCGGAATGTACGCAAAACCGGGCTCATAAATAAATTATGGTTGGACTGCCAACATCCGTTTTATACTCCAACTTTTATAATACAAGTTTTATTTATTTTTATAAAAATTTTACTATAACTATTGGTTTATTAAAAATATTATTCTGTGATTTATAACAGAGTAGGCATAAACGTAATAAAAAATAAATATATTATTTATGCATAATTTATAATCTTACGTGTAAGAGCTAAGTGTGACCTGTACATTTAACGCATATTTATTTATTAAAAACCGAGTACATAATATATAATATTCTAAAATCACTCGTGTTATGTCCCTATTTCTCATCTTATGTGTATTTAAAAAACATTGTATCTCGTGTTTTAAAAATAAATTTATTTATTACGGTATAGTGTAATTTCCTAAATAATCTTATTTATATATATATATATATATATATACGTAAAATTTATTGAACATATCAATAACGCAGTATAGAAATGTGAAACAAGTAATTTTTAGCCAACATAATAAATTATAATAATAACAACTTCCTTATAGGTGACTGAATAATTGTTTTAATACTTTTCATCTCACCAAGACATTTGCATAATTAAAAAAAAAAAGAAAAAAGAAATGTAAAAAAAATTAATTACATAAAATATATAATAATTTTGTAATCAAAGAATAAAAATCAATAAGAATGAAAAAAGTTAAATTATATTCATTGCATTAACTTATTATTATTATTATTCGATTAAGTGAAAAAATATATCTGGTAAATCTATACCTTCTTCAACCGTTTCCTTGCTCCAGGATATCCCGTGCTGGGTTATCAACTATATGTCTTCATATTTCCTTCAGAAAAAAAAAAACAACTTCTTTAACTCTCTTTTAAAGTAAGACCCATTACTAACCTTGACTGAATCCATCCGCTATTTTCGTGGTTAACTTTTTGTTCTATCTCTAATTCCTTTTTTTTCCCACACTTTCTACGATATTTTTTGCTTATCCATTCGATGTAGGTATTCAAATCGCATTAACTTTGTTTAAGCTTTTCCTTTTCATCTAATTATTTACATCCTCCTTCTCTTTGATATCTTTATTTATCATTTGTCACGTCTACTTTTCAAAATTGTATTTTGATCTCTATCCTTGTAGTTTTTTCTATCTCTATTATTTGGGTAGGAAAGAGGTCCGTATCTTCAATTCATATGATTAGATAATCAGATATTGTTTTACATAGAAACTGCTAACATTTTAAAGTTACTTTCTTGTCCTATATTAATCTTTTTTCAAAATATCTGAACGAATTAATTTTCTTATAATAATAACCAAATCTATAGACATGTGTGTTTAAAAAAAGATTATAATTTTTCATACCTTTTTTTTGTTGTTTAACCTCTGGGACCAGCGTTAGATATTACTTGAGAGGATAAGATGAATGACAGTTTTTGTAGCGTGTGAAAATGCCATGTCTGACCGGGATTCAAACCCGGGACCAATGGATGACGTACAATTCACCCCACGAAGGCCGGCGTAAAAAATCTCTTACCCAATTTTTGGCAAGATTATCTTACTTTCCCCTTTATTTTCTATCCATATTTACCGGGTAAGTAAAACTGCACCTGAGATATTAATGATTGTAAAAATAAAACTAAGATTTCTATAAAAATATTAATAAATTCAAATATTGTTCTAAAATTAAAGAGAATGCAAAATAATTCATTAAACTAATCAACTGAATAATTGTGTAAAAGAATTAATTACTTTCTGATTATTTAAAAGAAATGAAGAATTTGTTAAAAAAACAGTAACATTTATTTTATGGATAAAAAATCTTTTATAAAAAACTTATGAATTCTTAAAGCGGTCAAACAAGTAAAAAGGCTATATAAAATTATTATTACTATTATAATATACCAAAAATACAGTATATCTAAGAAATAGAATGGAATTTAATGAAAAAAGAAATATTAAGAAATAAAATAATATTATCAATAATTTTGAATATTTGAAAAGGTGAACCTAATCGGTTAATGAAGTGTAATGGAAGTGCTACACACGTCTGTTTCCGATTTAAAAAAAAACTTTTTGAAAAGTTGCAGAAAGTTATCTTAAAAGCTACCTACCACCTGTGAAGAAAGACGCCAACGACATATAGACATAAGGACAGAATCTTATTTGATTAATAGAGCCACGTTAACTGAATATAAAAATATTCTTCTCAAGAAATTCGTATATAATATCATCATGTATGTACCTCGTTAAACCATAAAAAATTTATTTTTTTAAATATCACGTTTTAAATAATACGCCTGAACCAGAATAAATAAATACAGCTTTAAATCATTTTCAAAGAGTTATGATGTTAAAAAAACGCACATATTGCTTTTTTACATTAATTTCCGAAATGGTTTAATATTACACTAAATATCAAATTAAACTAAGAATTATTTTTTAATTTTTGTTTAGTATCTACGGATATGCTACACAGACTCTGTATCTTATATAAACCAAATTGATCTTAAAATTTAATATTTTATTTTTATATAATTTGAATTATTTATGATAATTACTAAATTGTTTTAATAATTAAAAAAAAAAAAATTTACAATTATTATATATTCATTAATTATATTATAAAATATAAATTACTTATCTTACATCTAAAAATAAACCGTTTCGCTTAATACATTAATGGAACTAGACATTACAGATATATTATTATTACTATTACGTATTAACCTGTGATATTTTACCAACCATAACGAGATCCTATTTTAACTCGACCGTTTGGCATTTCATTTGTATGTTTAATTGTATGACACAAAATGTAGTTGTTTGTTTGTAAAATTTTCCAATTTTTATTAATGTTTGGGCTGAAACTCCTTGGTATTATTTTTATGATTTTTCATAATACTTTTTTAAAATGGCGACGAGTAGAGCTGATGAAAAGAATTCACTGCACAAAATATCTGAACGAATTTTCTTATAATAATAAACCCAAATCTATAGATATGTGTGTTAAAAAAATATAGTTTTCATATTTTTTTTTTTTTTTGTTTAACCTCCGAGACCACCATTAGGTATTACTTGAGAGGATGAGATGAATGACAGTTTTTTGTAGCGTGTGAAAATGCCATGCCTGACCAGGGTTCATCGAACACTACAGCATACTTACTTCACGAGTCACCATCGGACGCGGGAGCGGAGTTCTCACCACCTGATCGCACTCAGGCGACCCCCACACGTACGAGAGACCCCCTAGGTTCAAATCCGCGTGCCTGTCCACTCCGGCACCCTCCGATAATCCCTTCTTCTACCCCTGTGAGACTCCTCCCAGACATACAGCTTCTTCATGATCTTCCTAGCAAACCTTGCTACAGCCGTCCACTTTTCCGCGCTTTCTAACATGATCTGCTTCTGGGAGGAACATTTCCCTTCTATCTATAGTGTCCAACATAAATAAATAGGCCTATATTAAATTTGTTCTTTGGTTCATATGAAATAAAAATTTGTTTTGCAATTTTTCAAATTTTCTTCAAAAAGTTTTACTTTCAGTTATTAAAGCTAAAAGCTATTTTATATTTGGTTTTTTCGTTCAGATCATAAATTATATAATATTTACTTCTCTCATCGTTTGTGCGTAATTTGAAAAATTGTGTGAAACTTAACGGGAAAATTGAATGGATTAGTTATTGTATTTTTTGTAATAAGAGGACTTATATAATCGTATTGATAAAACTCTTTTTTAATAAACATTGTAATAACTTCCGTTTTATTTTAAAATATTTATTACATTAATGTTCCCTTTTTAATTACGAACATTATTTTACAACAGGAAGTTGAAAATTAATTTATTGTTTTATAAATACGACCCATTTGCTATGACTCATATAAATTATACAATATTCAACAGAAATTATTCAAAATTGCTTTCTCTTATTTGCTGTACAACCAACTATCACTTGTGGTAAAGAGAGTAAATATATCACGTAGTTGGTCTGAAAATAAGATTGCATTTGAGGGGAGTTGGCATGATGGTACAGTGTACCATCATGTCAAATAGTACACTACTAGTGTACTATATTTAGCTCAATAAAGGAAGCAACCGTAACAGTAAACCACTTCACGCCTCAGTTTTCCTAGTAATCCCGGTATAGTTATTCTTGAGAATGGTTATACTAATTTCATTTGAGATTTGTGAAGCATGTTAGGTCACCTAAAACATTAATATTTGTGGTACCTAATGAGTAATCGACGAATCCTTATTTTGAAGTTATTATTCCTAAATCTTCTATGATGATCGTGATTTTTTAAGTTGTACCCCTTTTATTTGAACAACCTACTGAATCATTATTACTTTATCAATTTTATATGTCACTTGTATTTAAAAAAGAAAAAAATATTAAACAAGATACATGTATATAAAAATAAATTTTCCACCTAAATTAACTTAGTTTTTTTCTAAATATTATTTAAATAACATTATAATTTTAAAAAACAAATATATTAAATTTTTCTGGATCATAAAAGATGATGAATTAATATACCTTATCCGTTTTTTATTTATAAATAATATTATTATTAAATTAATTATCAGTAGAAAAAAGTGCTTATGATAATTATTTTTTTGTAAACTGTGATATAAGAAAAGTAAAAAAATTATATATCTATAAATATGAAATCACGGATAGACTAGTTAAAACTATAATACATTTAATAGCCTAAATATCGTATTACTTTTCTTTTCTGCAATAAACTGATGAGGTATGTTAGAGAGATACAATTACTGGTACTGGTACGTTACCATAGCAACATCAGATAATATGACGTAAAGTGTTTGTTGATCATATTCTTTTTCACCCTCCCCCCACCACAATTTACATTAATTCCCACCTCCTATACCAAAGAATTAACAATATTTATAAAATATTGTTTTGTATTTTAATTTTTTAATATACAAATATTTTAATTTAACTTGTTTAATACATTAAATTAAATATTTAAAAAAAACGATGAAAAAATAAAATGTCAGTACTTTAAAAATTATTCCACAACAATAAAGTAAAGAAAAATTTAAATAATTAGTAGTTGTAAAATAATAATATCAAAATAACACAAGTAAATAATAATAATAGGGAAAAAATTATTTTGTTGTTTATATATATATAAATTTGCTTTTATCTTTGTTTGAAAATTAGTATAATTAATAATTAACTGACTTTACTTTTGTAGAATATGTCTTTTCCACAGCATTTAACTAAAACATGATCATTTAAGTAAAAAGTAAAAAATAAAGTTAAGAAAACACATTTGATTTAAAAGAAAATGAACGTAACATTCTTGACATTACAAACTTTTCATTTTCTTATTTTCCCTCTTTTATATATCCTAGGGAAAACGGTATGCTCTCAAACATGAAAAACCTGATGCTGTCACAACACATGAAATTTTTTAGAGTCTATCCTATAAATTGAAGGGTTTCAGATAACGATAAATGCCAAAGGCTGAAGTCACATCACTGTAATAATAACAGACTTCTTCACAAAATGATAGCTTCTCTGCCAAATACCAAGAAAGTTTTGAGTTCGAATTCCTGTTAGAAATGAAATTTTTTCATATCTTAAAACCTATTTTTCATCCCAAAAAGAAACGTAAGTAATTTTAATCTGGACTACGCTAAATAAAGATAATTGCAATTGTCTCCTATCGAAATGCTTTATGATATTCTTTTTAAATATAAATTAAATGTCACTTTTTTTGTAGAACATCAAAAATTTCCCTTTTTCCTTAAGGAAGAATAAATAAGGAACTAATAATTATATCTTTTTACAGAGAATATTAGACCTATCTGTATAACTCATTTACAGGGGGAAAATTGTTACCTGGACTTTTATAAGTGGAAATAAGTGGTAAAGGGGCTTATAATAAACGTAAAAAAATAAATGGGTGGGCGGGGGATAGTGGAGGGTTGATTTCGGGGGGGTTGAAAAAATGTTATTATTACGATTTCCGGCGAAAGTTGACATCAAAAATTTGTGGTTTTTTAGCACACAAAGTGACCTAACATGCTTCACAAATCTCAAATGAAGTTAACCATTCTCAAGAATAACTATACCGGGATTACTGGGAAAACTGAGGCGTGAAGTGGTTTACTGTTACGGTTGCTTCCTTTATAGAGCTAAATATAGTACACTAGTAGTGTACTATTTGACATGATGGTGTTTTATTTAACATGATGGTACACTGTACCATCATGCCAACTCCCCTCAAATGCAATCTTATTTTCAGACCAACTACGTGATATATTTACTCTCTTTACCACAAGTGATTGTATACTTTCACAAAGTTTAGTCAAAATTAAATTCGCGAAAATGAAAAAAAGAAAGAAAAGATTTTTCGCATTTTTCCCATAAATTTTGAGATTATGTTAAAAAGTGACCTCTACAAAAGTTGTAGATTTTTGCATGATCTACAACTTTTGTATTGGAAATTTTTTCCTAGCCCAACTCTCCAAATCACCATTCTAACACCTGCTCTTATCCGTTTATTTTTTTACGTTTATTATAAGCCCCTTTACCATTTCCACTTATAAAAGTTCAGGTAACAATTTTGTTTCCTCTAAGTGTAATTTGGTTGAACTACAACTACATAGTATTTATATATATATATATATATATATATATATATATATATATATATATATATATATATATATATATATATATATATATATATATATATATATATATAAGTTAATAAGAAAAAAACCATTACCGTTTTTTGAAAAATTTAACTAAAGTAAAATCTCAAAAAAAAAAAATTGAAACGTTGAACATTTCTCATTTACTTAATAAAAATAGTAACCTTGCATGTTATTTAATGTACAAATAAATGAAGAAAATGTTCTAGTACCTGTAAATGTGTCAGTTGATATGAGCAAAAAATAATAAATCCACAAATTTTTAATTATATGTATTATTACTTTTATTAAATATATTATTCATTTTGATTTCATAATGTAATCATTAAAACTAAGTAATATAAAAAAGGTATGCATTAATTTTTTTTTTTTTTTTTTTTTTAATAATAAATAAAGAAATTATTTTGAATGTAATTTATTATAAAAATGAAGAGCAGCGTTAATGGCTTGTAACGAATGTTGTAAATAGAAAGGCCAATTGACCGATTGTGTTGTCAATTGCACAAGGGAAATGAAAGTTTACCAAGGCCTACGATCAAATTCAGGAAAACAAGCTTCTATATTTGTAGGCGAAGTGACAGTGGGAACAAAAAAAAATTAGGGAGCGGCATGTGGAAAGTAAAGTAACTGCTGTTGATTATAGATTCCAGTTGAATGGTCAACACTTTGCGCGTCTGCAAGAGTATTTATATCTCTGTGTGTGTAAATGTGTATGCGTGTTTTTTGTTTTGTTTTTATATATTATATTTATGTTTATATGTTTCGCGCAAGCGTACATGTACGTGTGTATGACGAAGAAATTGTCATTCTTATATTTATCCTTAAAGAACTCACGTGGGTGGCCAATTAATTCTTTACCTCCTCCATTGAAGTTTATATATACGGGCAACTATATTAAAAAAAAAAAAAAATTAAAATCAGATAGTACGAAAGACCAGACCTTTTTCTCCTTTTTTTATGCGGAAGAAATTAGTAACATTTTTTACCATTTAAATTACATTACGTGCAAAAACTTTTAACTTTTGTATGCAATTTACGTACGTAATGAAATTTACATACTTTATTTTAGGGTTTATTTTTTTATCTTTATCATCATTTATTGCACCAAACATATAAAATTACTAGTATTGTTATAGCATTTTTATTATTGATTAAACAGATCGATAATTTTTTTAACAACCACTCAAAAAAGTATAAAGAATTTCAATCGTACATTATCAGCCTAAATCAGAGCAAGTTTACGTTTAAATACAACATATTAATGCTTCTAGCATACATGGTATTAGATTATATTATGTGCTCCTAATTATTACTATTATTATTAAAGTAAATGAATATATTTACCGACTTTATTAATTATATATATTTTTTTAAATTTATGTTTACAACTACATGACAAATTTCTGCCGTTATTCAATTAAAAACAAAATCCCAATAATCAAATCTGATTATTTAAAATAATTAATGTGGGAACCCATCTGGATGGTATAATGGTAAACTGGTCGTCATAAATCAGCTGATTTTGAAGTTGAGAGTTCTCAGGTTCAAATCCTAGTAAAGGTTATTATTCAGATTTGAATACTAGATCGTGGATTCCGGTAATTCTTTGGTGGGTTTCAATTAACCTAAAGCCTCAGGAATTTGTTGTTTATTACACATTTACGGGTACAGTTACATTACGTTGATAAGTCGCTAATGACTTTAATTTTTGATGTTATAAAAATATTAAAAGCAAAATAGATTAATAAAGAATATAAAGAAACTTTAGCAGTAGGGCAAAATTCTTCAAGGAAAGCTAATTTATCTTTCGTATATGATTTTTTTTTAAATTTATTGCAGTGTGGTTACAATTTTTTTTTATATAGATATGTAATTATTTATTTTGTTCTTACAAATACCTGCAAGATTTAAATTCACGGTACATACAACGAGGATTTTGCTGAATAGTTTTTTGTTTATTTCAACTGGGTTATTATAGAAGCCGTATAATTCTTCCCAAATTTCTGTATGATTCATGGAAGCAATTATTTTGTATCATTTACTCTAGTTAGGAATTATGAGCTAAATACTAGATCGTGTACACCCGATGTTCTTTGGTGGTTGGGTTTCAATTAACTACACATCTCAGGAATGTGGTCGACCTGAGATTATACAAGACAACACTTTATTTACATTCATACATATCATCCTATGAAACCTTACGGCTTGTTCCGGAAGCTAAACAGAAAAAGAGGGAGAATAATTATGAGCGAGATAGGCCCTTGAGAGAAGCACGTAAGGTATTACCTGCGAGGAACTATTTGTCTCGTAATGTGATTTCTTCTTGGTTAGATGTGTCTTATTTACAATCAACTCATTTTTCTTTACATTTGAACCCGTCTACGTTATTTTAAATCCTGTAGGAACAATCCTTCTTGGATGATTGCACCGTTAGAATCCTGTATAGAGATATTTGAATTGATTTTATGGGCTGTGAATTAATTTATGAACCATGTTTTCCGTCCGGTAAACAAAACGTTAGCTATAACAAAATTGTTTAGTGTAAAAAAATTTTGTTACCCGAATAAAAATATTATAAAATTACAAAATATTTGATTAAAATTTACTGAACCATCTAAAGAAAAAAAGATTTAAGTTAACGGGAATTGAAAAGAGAAAATAATTAATTAATAAATATAATTAACCTATATAATAAATAATATGATATTATAATTTAATATTAACGACGAAGTAATGAGATTATTGTAATAATAAAAAAAGTGATATAAATTTACTAATTATTCTGTTAAGGAATGCGTAGGAAATCCTTTAGTCACCGCATTATAGTTTAAATGATTGACAGAACGTTCCTACTTAATAAGACAGTTACGTGAAAGCAAAGCTTATCAAAAAAATAAAAGAAAACATCTCTGTAATAAGACTATTAGTGAAAGGTAAAAAAAATAATAATACTAAAAAGTAGTCGTGTAACAGAACGAATTGTAATCTGTATTTATATTGTTTGTTACATATATGTGTTTGTGTGTGCGTGCGCTCGCGGGTGTGCGTTCATGCGATGCGGTATTTTATGTTTTATATGTGGACCTTATTATCTGGAGTTCTCCTAATTAGAGATAGTTTTTATAGGGAGATTTTGATATGTTTAAATCTATTATAGTATTATTTATTTATGTACCTCGTTATTCAAATGGAACCTCAAAAAGAAGTATATTTTTTTTAATTACCCTAAATTTGTTTGTTATTTATTTGATATTATTTTCTTTATATAGCTATATAAAAGATAAAAAAATTAAATTTGCATTTAAACTGTATTTAATATCATAATTATCATTATAAATAATTAGTCTATTTCGATTCACTTTATATATGGACATGTTGTTCATAATTCATTAATATCCTTACTGTATTTCAATGTGTTAAAAAATATGTTTAACCTACTATGTAAGCAGTTGGTACATTTAAATATCTGATTATTTATATTTAAAATCTTAATGAGTTTTTTAATAGTTAGCAATTATTTTAAATGTTGTTAAATTTTAGTTTAATTATTTTATATTAGTTTTGATTAAAAAAATACATCTAAATATTTACAAATGTTTAATAATAACATTTTAGAGTTGTAGTTATTTAAGATTTTTCATTTTAATGAAATTGTTCATTAAACCATTTTAACCTTTAAATCCATGATAGCGTCAATATTTTGAAAAAATAATTACTTTAAATAACGGTATAAGAAATGGGAAGATATTCTTTAAAATTTGTAGTATTTAGATAAAAGGAAAAATAAACTTTCAAATAAACCGAGTGATTCAAGAAGGACTTCACAAATTTAGAACAAATAAAAATTTATTTAGATAATTTATAGATTCGGTTGAGATCTCATTTCAAAGTAAAACTCATCTAATTTTGACTGACAAAGTTCATTAGTAATAAATTTGTCCACCAGCGCTTTCACCAGTGTTGTTAAAAATAGATACATTTACTGTTGCGGACGTGCTTGCTGTGTGTTTTGGTTTACCGATTTGTAGTCAGCAACTGCAGTTCAACGTAATTTTTGTAGAGAATACGGTCGGGAGCCTCTCCTTGTAGGCTTACGATTTACTCTTGACACCAAACCTTCGTTGAGACAGGTTGTTCTGTAAAACGTACAAAATCACTAGGACGCTCAGGCATCCCTAAAGCTGCTGTGGAACAACTCAGGGAAACCTTTGAACGCAGTTTGAAAAAATTAACATGACATGCGACGCGTGAGACTGGCATTCCATAAAAGACTAACTGGTGAGTATTATGTAAAAGATTGCAGTTGAAATCATGCAAGCTAACCGTGTTTCAACGTATTACGATGACGACAGAATTGCTCGGCTGCATTTTTGTGTGGAAATGATGGATAGAACTGCAAACAACGATACATTTTAATTGTAATTATTATTGATGAGACTAATTTTCATATTAGTTGCATGGTAACTCATTTCTGTTGAATATTGGACAGCAAAACCCCTCATGAATCTTTGCAGCACATTTGTGATAGCCTGAAGATCAATGTTTGTTGTGCCCTAAGGAAACAAAGATTGTACGCCCATTTTTCTTCCTTAAGGCAACCGTAAATGGTATCGTTTATCTGGATATGCTTCACAATGTTTTAATTCCACCAAGATGCATGGTAACTCATTTCTGTTGAATATTGGATAGCAAAACCCCTCATGAATCTTTGCAGCACATTTGTGATAGCCTGAAGATCAATGTTTGTTGTGCCCTAAGGAAACAAAGATTGTACGCCCATTTTTCTTCCTTAAGGCAACCGTAAATGGTATCGTTTATCTGGATATGCTTCACAATGTTCTAATTCCACCAAGATGCATGGTAACTCATTTCTGTTGAATATTGGACAGCAAAACCCCTCATGAATCTTTGCAGCACATTTGTGATAGCCTGAAGATCAATGTTTGTTGTGCCCTAAGGAAACAAAGATTGTACGCCCATTTTTCTTCCTTAAGGCAACCGTAAATGGTATCGTTTATCTGGATATGCTTCACAATGTTCTAATTCCACCAAGATGCATGGTAACTCATTTCTGTTGAATATTGGATAGCAAAACCCCTCATGAATCTTTGCAGCACATTTGTGATAGCCTGAAGATCAATGTTTGTTGTGCCCTAAGGAAACAAAGATTGTACGCCCATTTTTCTTCCTTAAGGCAACCGTAAATGGTATCGTTTATCTGGATATGCTTCACAATGTTTTAATTCCACCAAGATGCATGGTAACTCATTTCTGTTGAATATTGGATAGCAAAACCCCTCATGAATCTTTGCAGCACATTTGTGATAGCCTGAAGATCAATGTTTGTTGTGCCCTAAGGAAACAAAGATTGTACGCCCATTTTTCTTCCTTAAGGCAACCGTAAATGGTATCGTTTATCTGGATATGCTTCACAATGTTCTAATTCCACCAAGATGGACACCTACTATAAGGAAAACTAGATTTGACCTCGCTACATTTTTTTCTTGAAAAGTTTCAAAAAGTTGGGGTAAACGCCCAAACCTTTGCCTGCTGATCTTGTTGAGCTAATAGTGTACGAATATTCAGGGTTCGTAGACGAATACCTAATTTGTGTATAAAAGATTCGTACTTTTTAGCGATTATTCGATATTCATAGCCGAACACGAATATTTACCATCTGAATTCAATAAATTTAACACATCAAAGTAGTATGTAAAGCTGAATACATATATTCGGCTATACAAGCGAGTATATGGCGAACATTCGTAAAGGATGTTTTGTAGATAAAAATTACCCAATTAACCGAAAATTCTGAGAAAATAATTTAATATTCATTTTGATATATTTAAATGATGTAATGAAGAGATTTTGATTAAAATATATTTTTTTGATATAAATAAAAAATATGGATATTTAAACCGATTAAATTTCTGTATTTAATTAAAATCTATAAAATAATAAATAATTTATTAATAGTACGTAGAGTGAAAAATTGTGATATTTTACTAGGTCAAACGTTTTAAGCCATCAAAAGTTATAGAAGTACTGCTGCAGTTAACAGAAAGAAATGTACGTCGTCGCAGTGCAGATCGGAACACCCCCGCATAGTATTACTACAAATACTATTATTACTACTACTGTTTTTATTTGTGGAAGGAAGGGAGAAACTTTTGTTAGCGTAGGTCATATCCGCACTAACCAATTACCCATTCAGTAAATACAATCTCTTGTTTTTTTTTTGCCATTCTATTTTTTCTGAAGGACTTGTATTTTTAAATTATAGAAATGATCTTATAAGTTTTGTTTATTTATAACATAAACTTCTGTTATATTCTATAATATGAATATGAGATATAATTTAATTTCTCTTTTTAATATAAGTTTATACAAAATTAATTTATCATGAAATAAATAATAAAAAGGTTTAAATTTAAAAATTATTTTTTACAATATAATATTAATAATATAAAAATACAATTTTACGATTAATTATTTTTTTTTAAAATTCAAATTACATGATAAATGTTGAGTTTTTACTTCCTTGTACGAAGTAAAGAAAGTATTGTAATCTGGAAAAATGTCGGTTTTCAGATTTCAACGGAAATATTTTGACCATCCATGAATCCATTTTGACTAGTTTCGGCATGACCTCTGTATGTACGTACGTATGTATCTCGCGTAACAAAAGCAATTAGCGTAGAATATCGAAATTTTGGATTTGGAACTATTGTACCATCTAGTTGTGCAACTCTCCTTTTGATTGCAATCGACTGGACCAAAAGTATCCAAAAAATCCCAACATCCAAAAAAAATTGGATTTTGGACTTTTTCTTAAATGCAGTAATAAGCCCTCACTGAGACCTTTTCAACGATACATCATATTTGGTACTTATTTTCATTGGTTCCAGGGTTATAGCCAAATAAATTTTAATTAATAAAACATTTGGCTCTTGCAAGAGGAAGACACATAATTTCGAATCAGACTTCATCTCCTTTTTTTTTAATTTAAATATATTGTTTTATTAATAATTATTAAACTCTGATTGTAAAAATAGTTTTACGATAAATAATAATTTAATAACAACAAAAAATATGAAAAAAAGTAATTTAATAGGCGTACAAGGAAATCAGTCATGTGGTGTATACATCAGATTTTTTAACTTTGTTATAATAAGCAGCACTCAATAGTATTGTCTGCGTGGTTTTTCTGAAATTAATTTTATGAAACACGTTTTTAATTACCTCAGTATGTAATATTTATGTCTAACTATATTAATATCTAAAATTATAGCTTATTTATTGGAAATTTATGGAAAGAGAGAGGTAATAAATCTGATAGAGGGATTCTTAAATCCAAAATGAAGAAGCAGAAGAAATGAAACCTTTTTTTGCTTTTTAGATGCAAATTTAATTAATTTTTTTTAATCAATATTCTTTTTAATAAAAATCGATGTATTACTCTAAGCTAGATTTTTAAAAAATATTAAAAAAATAAGAATTTTCTATTACGTCTTTTAAATGTATTTTAATTCATTGTATAAAGCGACGAAACGTGATACAATTTTAACAAACTACACACTTTTAAATAACATGAACGTTGTTGTTTCACGAGATCCTTTGGATGTAAATTATACAACTTCTTCAGTTGAATTATATTTATGGCACCCATTTTAAGACGACAATAAACAGAATGTTTATTTTTATAAATAGAATCGTTCAATACTATGATACATGATAACATTTCTAAAATTATTTACACCTGTTTATCGAAATTATACTTTCAAATTATACTTTTGAGCTAATTACACAGCAACAAACAACACTAAAAAATCAGTTGTGTATAATTTCTGTAACCAAAAATTCCATCTAGTTTGAAAGTATATTGTTAATAATTTTAAAGATTATATTTTAAATTATTTCTGAACCTTTATTAAGCAATTTTTAATTAGCTTTATTTATTTATTCAATTTTAAAAATTTTTTGGGTTTTTTTAATGTATTTTATTACGGATTTTGAGTTGTATGCTTACTTGGAATAATTTCACTTCCAGAATCTTTGTAATACTTCCTTAAAAAGAAAAAAAAAAGGTTAAAAAGTTACATTTGGGCAAAATATCTATATATAATCACATCAGCTATTCTAAATACATCAACCCCCAAACATATTCAAAGTTAATTTCTATACAAATATAGAAAATTCACAACTACGTGTTATATTTATACTAGAGAAAAAAACAAACAAAAAATTATTGCGCACACATCTGAAATTGTTTTGAATATTTTACAAAGTTATATCAGAACAGATATTTTATAATAAATAATACAAAAATTATTTCTAGATGGTGAAAAAGTAGAAGAAGAAAAGATAAATTATACGTAATTTCAAATGGCAGATAAAAAAACATTATTTTTTTAATTTTTTATTATTATTTAATCCATACCTTTTATACTAGTATCACTTTAGAATTATTACAAGGTGTTTGATATCACATTAATAAAAGTAGACATAATCATTTCTTACAACTCATTATATCGGAAATAAACCTTCATAAATGTAAAATTGTTTATCTCATTAACCAACTTTAATGGTAATAAACAAGTAAGTATTAGATTTTATAATACGTTCAGTGACAGGAATATAGAAAATATTTTATAATTTATTAAAAAAATATATGTAAAAAAGAACATTTTAATTCATTCGTATACAACCATTATTACAATTTAACATGTTTGTTTATAAGAAATTTTATCTTATTTAAAAAAAATTATATATGGTGATTAAAAATCATGTTTTTTTTTCTTAACATAACTACATTCTTGTTTTATTAAGGTATTTATATAATCTTACTAACCTATTGTAAATTTCACAAAATTTTAATGAGTAATTCAAATTATATATATATATTTAAGATAATCAATCTATCATTCAGTTATTAATTTTAAAACAATTAAACCGACGAAGATTAATTTATAAGCCTATTATTTAGATAGGGTACATAAAATACTGTTTTATTAAGATTGGATTATATCTAGGCTGTGGTAAAATTGGTTATTTTTTCATTTTATAATACATATTTTTTTAAATTATAAATTAGAAAGGTTTCAACTTTAAATTTAAAGATTTTGTTTTTTTTTTTGTTTTTTGTAGTTTTTTTATCATCATAAGCCAACAAAATGATAGGTTGATGAAATTGAACCGAATTATATATCTGACTGGCAAGTTTGCTAAGTGTGAATAAAGGAAAAAACTAATATGCACACACGCGCACACACACACACACACGTTTAAATAGATTAAGTAAGAAAGAATGATGATGGAAACAGAGAGAAAGAGAAACAATGATTGAGTAAAACAGACAAGGAGAGGTGATTCTCACTAGATAACAAACAGAAGTAGTTGGATATTATGTGAAGAATAAGGAGCAGAACCACTTGTAGTAGATGAGGGGGTGGTCATCTAGACCGGTTTGCAGGTAGCGCCATCTACCGAACCTGTAGTCAATTAACGGGGATTTCGACCAGTTCCTTCCTGGACGAGAACAAGCCAAATTTTACAACTCAAAACCCACACTTTACGTTACGCAGTAACGTATACTAAATACGTTTACTTTTTCGTCATCAACCATCTGAATTAATGAATTTGTAAATTCCTTTCATTCCCTAGTAATATTTTTTTATTTCGAAATACATTTTTATTATACTCGATCAAATGTTTTAAATATTTCAATATATTTTTATCGTTAAGGTTTTTACCCTCTAAACTTCTATCTTATACTAAATTACGTAACTTACATTTGATGCCGTGATTTATATAACTTACCAATCTAGTTCACTTAATGTTAATGTGTTAAATAAATAAAAACATCATTTAATTTTTTTTTTAATACGCTTAACTACGATAAATGTCCCACTTTTTTTTAGTTTTAAATTTTTTATTAAACCACAAATGTTAGAAATTACTTTCCAAAGAAATAAAATTAGAAATTATTCCATTAATATGTGTAGAAGCTATTTTTTTAATGTTATGAAATGAATAAAATATAATATTATTGCTATTATGTACGATAATTTTTTTTTTTCATTTTTTTATTTTTACACAAACATAAGCATACTTATGTTCACTATTATTATTTATAAATGGGATTTTTTGTTTAATGAAAAAAAAGCTAAGAACATAATTGTAATATTTTCCTGGTATTGATTATTTATTCTTAAATAGTGGGAAAAAATGATACATGAAAAAAGTTACTTAAGATTTCTTTTTTTTTGGGGAGGGGAAAATTTAAGATGAAATTTTATAGTAAAATTATCATTATATGTTTAAATAAACCAAAAAAAAGTTTTAAAGTTTAAGTTAAGTTTAAATTAAGTTTATAATTCAAGGAATTCGTATTCTTTTTTTTTCTGCTCCCCACCTACAAAATCTCCTTCCAAGCAATTTTTTTTATTTTTAACTTTATTAAATGGAAGAAACTGAAAAACATTCCACTGAAAAATTTGCAACCAATAAAAATTTACGTAGGATTTCTTATTTGTGGGTGGGGAATGAATTATATTGTAATATTATAAGTAACGGTTATTGTTTAATAATATTAAAAGTTTAAGTAAACCAAAAAAGTTTTAAAAAATTCAAAATATCCATATTTTTAAATTTGACTGGCTCCTTCACTCCCAATATTGACCCCAAAGTATTATTTTTTGGTCACTTCCACTATTGCTATGCCTAGGAAGACAAAAAAAAATTTGGTTAAAAAATAGGCAATAAATAAAAAGATTCCATATTTAAATTTTTGGAGAAAACGCGAATTTTGAGGCTAAATCTTTTTAAAATGGTAAATTTGCATACATACATTACTGAATTTAATATAAAGTGGGGTTATGTTTGAAAAATCTTGAGAAGATTTACCCCCTAAAAATTCTCTTCCCCATCCCCTAAAAATATGTTCCCAAAATTTTACCAACTATTTCCCTCACATACACATTCAGGACAAAATTTCATCAAAAACGTTTTATACAGTTAAAAGATTTTTTCCTGTTTAGCCTCCGGGAATCACCGTCAGGTATTACTTCAGAGGATGACTGAGTGTGAGTATAGTCTTTTACAATCTCAGGGGGACCATTTCTGAGATGTGTGGGTAATTGAAACCTAACCACCAAAGAACACCAGTATCCACGATGTAGTATTCAAATCCGTATAAAAGTAACTGCCTTTACTAGGATTTGAACGTTCGAACTCTCGACTTCAAAATCAGTTGATTTGCAAAAACGCGTTCACCACTAGGCCATGGGTTAACCAATTAAAAGTTGTTAAGATTTACATACACGCTAACATACATACATACGTAAGAACATTACCTCCACTTTTATTTATTTTTTTGGAGGCCCTGAGTTATAAAACGTCGAGATAAAAAAAAACCATTATTCTATTTTTTGATTCATTACCATACTTTTCTTCTTGAAGCAAATTTCTAGAGCTATGATGCCAGGAAAGTAATATATTTAAAAAATAAAATAAAATCGCTTCTACTCCTAAAAAAATATTTATTATTATTTTTTTAACTAATTTGAAACTTTTACTTATTTTTATCTAAATATAAGTATTACGTAATGGACCAATTTTCATTACTGTCAGAAAATTAGGTAATTATATCCTCTCCTTGTAGCTCTACCGTAACATGATTATAAATACCTTAAAAGAAAGATTTATTACTTATAATTATAATAATTATATTATATAATTATATTTTTAATAATTAATATATTTTTGTACAATACTTTCCTTAATCAATATAGAAATATCTTCTTTTTTTTTAAATTATACTTTATTAAATGATTATTTATGAAATTGAAAATAGTTATAAAGATGGTATTAGATAAATTTTTTGAATATATTTTTGAATTTTTTTTTATGTCGTCATCCGTAATTACGTTCATTTTATATTTTATGTTAGCATATCTTAGTTTGATTCTTTTAATTTTTCGTTTTTAATTATTTTTTATATGAAAATAATATAAATCATCTTTATCTTAGGAAAATGGTTAAATTTAAAAGTTTTTTGCAAATAAAACTTACAGGTTAAACTTATAATTTTCTTATAAAGTTCAATAATTTTATTGTCTGCTTTATTTTATTTAAAAATCATATAAAGTTTATATTACTTTATTTATTGATGATCTTAATATATATATATATTTATATAAATTTTCTTACTAATAAAAAAAAAAATTTCGTAATATCTCATAATACAAATACACGATAATATAATCAAAGCACGAATGGATTGGCAGTTAACAGAGAAAACAAGGTTTTTTTATTGTATCATACTCTACTTATTGTTATTCAGAGATCTTATTCCTTTTGATTTAATGTTTTAAACGGTTTCTCAAAGAGAAAAAAACAGAATTAATAAGTAAGATTCTTATTGTTAGTAGTTTATATGTTTTTATTAGTATTTTTTCTGTTGGTGTGACGAAAGATAAATGGAAAATGAGATACTCTTCAAACAACCAATACACCGATAAAATATGTTACTTATTTTTTTAATATTTAATTAGCAGTCAAAACTCGATTACGTTTGTCTTAGTTTAATTTTATTTCTCTGATTTAATTTTAACGTAGTAAGTTATATTAAAAAAAGTAATACTTTCCATTATGTTGAATGTATACAGTAAAGAAATTTAATTGTACATTTTTTTTGTATTGCTACATAAACGGGATGGAAAATGTTAATTACTACACCGATTAATGTTATTTTATTTTCAATTTAAATTAAATTTTATAAGAAAAAAAATTTAACCCTTCTTTCGGTAATAAGACTTAAAATTATTTTACACTCACAGCTTTTCATATTTATTTTATCGTTAATCAAATGTTAAAATAATAAACAAAATTGTATAATGATAACTGTTTTTAAGTTGAAAGTTGAAATTTGAACGTTATTACTATAACGTTAGCAGTAGAAATATTAGTCTAATGCAATCTGTTGTAAGGTATTGTATCAGGATCGTTATTAATAACGAACCTGGGTGACGGATTCTTTCCAATTAAGAAGAAAGTAAGGAATCCGGAAAAGCACTAAAAGGCTCTCTGGCTAACAGGCCCGTTTAAGAATCTGTTCTTTTAATACTGAAAATAGGCACACCTCCAGCAGCTGTTGTTCGACAAAAAGGGTTACTTGGCCGGAGTAGGAATTTATGTGAAAATGGAAGGGCGTGGACGATGAAATTATTACGCTTCAACAGTTTGGAATGGGGCGTGTACTAGTACCGCAGGTCAGAGGATATAAATACTGCAGGACCACTATTTAAGTCAGTATTAAGCGATTGCAGCGAGGCCGAGTTCGACCCGATTGTGAGGCGCGTTATCAGTCAGACGTCACAAGCATTTCAATATTGACAGTTGGTGAATGCAGAAAAATGTTCGGTTAGTTATTGGTAGACAAAAGTGACAATAAAGTATAAGAACACTCTTTCGGGCTGAGTTTCGACGTAGCTATAAATCCGGCTCGGGAAGTAGGGTTTAAAAAAAAAACGACAATAGTGAAAGTGACAGTATTAAATTCATTCATAAAGTGTAGGGTAATTTTATTGTACACAGCAAAGGTATTTACAGGGAATGGAATTGTATGAACTTACTTATCTAATCTTATCTTGCTGTTAATGCAGTATAAGGTGTTAATATTAGTCATTATAATGTCTTCAGTCAATTGGGCTGTATTCTGGATTGTGTTATTTAACTACCTTTAAATAAATCTTGTTCTTATTTTAGATACTATTTTGTATGCTACTTATTCATTATTATTACTTATCTTAATTTCTATGTTCTTAGACTAATAAATTGTATTTATATAAACATTTGTAGTTGTTATTCTCTCAATATCCTGGTCGAGCCGCGAATACGCAACAGTATTATACATAAAACGCTTTAAATAACAATACTTTTGTTCTGGACGAAACGCCCTCCCCCCGCCACACATACACACACATTTATGTATATGTATGTATTCATATGAAAATTCACTTTAATAGATTTGAATAATAAATATTAGAAAATTTAATAAAAAATCATATTTATTAAAGTGATAAACTTTCATGAAAACTTTTATTTAAAAAAATATTTAATTTATTTTTTAGTGACATATTTTAATTATTTAATTTTGAAAAGCTGAAAAATATACAGGTGTAAAATTATAATTAATTCCATTCCTACTCCAGATTCCCTCGCCTTTAAATATTTTTCCACCCCTTATACGTTTTTAAAAAAAAATGTACAATCAAAATACCCTTGATAAATACAATATCAGTAAATTTCATAGTTTAATTTTTATTGTTGTGCAAGAAACAAAGATAAAAAAAGTCCATCACACACACATATTCGCTACGATAAAAAGTAATATGAATTTATAGCAATTATATTATTGTTTAGTTTAAAATAATAACTATGCATCTGATATCGTTGCTTATACACATACTTTTAAAGAAAAAATATTTTTTTACTTTACCAGAATATTTATTGGTTGCAAAACATAGACAGTTCTCAATTTATCTCGTTAAAATTAAATTAAAGATTATCTTCCCATTAATTAAAAAATTTAATCTAAAACTTACGTATTTGTTTTTACCATGAATTACTTGAGAATAGAGATATAAAATTGAAATAAAGATCCTTTGATTTAGAAAGTTAGTTGGATAAGAGGCTTTGAATGCAGAAAAGGTGTGTGTTTTAAGAAGAGGGGAATGACTAAACATTAAAAAAGTAATTTCCGTTTTTTAGTGTAAAATACAATTCATTTTTTTTAATTCAAAGAATGAACTTTAATCAGTTTCACATTTTCCATTTTGTCCGATGACTTTTTGCCATCTTTCTGGAAACTTCATGATTCCGTGCCCAAAGAACGTCTGGTCTTTATCAGCAAAAATCTGAATCAAGAGCGATTTCAGGGCATCACTAGTGAAAGTTTTACCGTTCAAAGAGTTTTGTATACTTCGAAATAAATCATAATTTGATGGTACAATATCAGGACTATATGAAGTTTGAGACATTACTTCTCAATCTAGCTCCAATAACTTTCCACGAGTTACTAAAGATGTATTAAGCCTTGCATTGTCTTGATGGAACACGATTCCTTTGCGATTTGCCAATTCTGGCCGTTTTTATCTAATTGGTTTCTCCAGTTTTATTAATTGTTGACAGTAAACATCTGAACTGTTAGTTTGGTTCCTTGAAAGGAGCTGAAATACACATCTTTGTAATCCCATCAAATTGACATTATGGTCTTTTTTTGATGAAATTCTGCTTTCGGATGTGGCTTGTGTTTGTTAATCACGCTTGGATCATGATCGTTTTCGATTGATGTTACTGTAGACGATTCATATTTCATCACCCGTGATGATTCATTTCAAGAAAGGGTCGATTTCATTGTATTTAGATGAATACCGCAAATATTTATTAAATGTGGTAATTGAATCTCTTAATTCATGTGGAACCCAAATATCGAGTTTTTTAACGAGTTCAAGAGATTTGATGTGATTTTCAGTTGATGTGTGAGGTACATTTAACCTCTCTGCAATCTTTCGCATTGTTATATGACAATCCGATTCAGTTATGTCTTTGATTTGATCTTCATCCATTTCAGAAGGTTGACAAGAACGATGGTTATCTTTAAGTGAAAAATTTCCAAAGCGGAATTTTTAATCCGATTCCAACACGTACTTCTGTTAGGAAATGAACACCATAAACTTTACATATATATTTGTGAGTCTCAGCAGGTTTCTTGCATTTAAGGAAATAAAAAAGTAAAATATATCAAAAATGTTAGGTTTTTTACTCTGTGTTAAAACCGACCATAAACCAAGAGGTTTAAAGAAAATTACGCACAATTTGGTTCTAAGTATTTAAAAGTTACAACTCTCAAATGCCAACAGAAAAAAAATCATAACATTAAAAGCTCTCTATTTGTGATAACCAAAATTGCTTTCTTGCCAACCCCAATATATTAAGTATCATCCAAGAACAGGTATATTGGAATATGCTTGAGCTGTATGTAATTTTAGTAAAGTAATTAACTGATGATTACACAAAATCTGTTAAAAATAGTTTATTACCTACAAACAGTGCAATTATATCATTTAAAGCTGTTAATTTTTACACGACTGCCCAAAAAGGAGTGTAATGTATTTAGAGCGTATGTTTGTATGTATGTATGTTTGTTCCACCGTAGCAGCTAAATGGCTGAACCGATTTAGCTATATGATCCGCGTTGGAATCCTTACATTACCGAGTGTGTCAAAGGCTACATAAATATGTATATATATATATATATATATATATATATATATATATACGTAAAACTATATAAATATATATGTGGTAATGAGATTTGTTGAAGCACAAATTTTAATGAATTGAATCAATGAACTGTGTGTTAGCTAGGTTTGAACTGAATGATTCGCATCAATCGAATAAATAATATTGTAAAAATAGTACAAGTAAATTTACGTTACTTAAAATAAAATTAAATAAATTTAAAAAATTCTGTTTGATAAAGAAGGCTGAGTGCTGAAGTGATGTGAGAACCTCATGCGAGGCTAGACCAATCTTTACCATCAGCTGGTAACTAACTAGGGCGCTAGGGTAACTAGGGCGCTGGTAACTAGCTAGGGCGTTTTTTCAAAATTCAAACGGGGTATTTGCTAGTATAATACAAAATCACGATGGAAACATACCAGAACAAAAAGAGAAATGTTTTTTCGGCAGTCGTTTTTTTAAATTTTTAATATTATCTCTTGTTATCGAGGTATATTTAATAAGTTAATAAACTTATTAAATAAACATTACATTACATTAAATTGGTAAATTTAATGTAATTTTTAAAAATTTATTCACCGATAAATATCAGTTAAAAATTATAAAAAGATAATGATGGTGTTAGTGCGTAAATAAAGTTAAGGAAGATATTAAAAGTTGTGTAAGGGTTTGAAAGTGTAAAGGATAATGGAGGTGGAAGAATAAAACGGCGGTCAGTAATTCATCATTCGACCAAGAATGCTTGGTAAAGGAAAGATAATTTTAAAGAATTACTTATTTTTACATTGGAAGATATCTTTGAAAGATTTACGAACTGTTAAGGACTCAATTTCTTTAATTAGGAAGATATAGTTTAATCTCTTCTACCCTATAATATTTTATACTATATTAAATTTCAACATCATTATTTTATAAATTTAATTATAAAGAAATGGTATTTATCATAAAATTAGAAATCGGTAGCGAGTAAATTAAAAACATTATCAGTTGATAAGCATAATTTTAACTGAGCATGAATACAAAATATATATTTAACTGAAAATTAAAATATAAATAAATTAGTATTTTTTGTATTATCTTTTCCTAAAATATTAACAGAGTTTATTTGTTAAATCTAAAAGGATTTTCCTTCAAAATTTCATTCGACATATATTTATTATAAAAATTATCTTTTTAACAGATTTTATCATTAGTAATATCACTGATTCAATACATACAATATTTAACCATTTACTTTATTATAACTTTAATCTATAAGTTTTGATTTTCTTTTAATTATTACTGTATTAAAATATTTAAATCTCCAAACACATGACCTACCAATCCAGTTCTTCTTTCTTTTGATGAGAATTTGCCATAGGGTTCTTTATAACCTTTGATATGTATAAAACTTTTTAATTTTTTATTTGATAAAACAACTTAATTTTTTAAAATTTTTCTATTATAATAATAATAATAATAATAATAATAATAATAATAATAATAATAATAATAAAGATATATAAAAAATTATTAATTGATTAATTTGCTATTAAGAAAAAATTAAATTACAATAATTATTATCGTGTGAAAAAACATTAAATCTGACCGAAATTCTAGTTGAAAAAATAATATAATATACTGTTAAACTTTTATAAAAACATAAATCAAGTATAATTATAATTTATTTTGATTTGAAGTCAACTTTCTTCTTATAGGAAAAAATAAAATAAAAATCTTATCGTGAGAATTTATATCATGAAATCTTTTTCCTCATTAATAAAAACTTAAAATACTAAAAATAATTTATGCTTCCGACCTCGGTGGCTAAGTAGATCATTTGGAGGTCCCAGGTTCGAATCCCGGTCAAGCATGGCATCTTTTCATACGCTACCAATCTCAACCGGGCTAATGAACTTAGCTGTTGATGCCCGCTCTTTCATAACAAAAAAAAAGTTACTATAGAATTCTAAATAATATTTTATTAAAGAAGAACTGTATTAATATGATATTTATTTTACAGAAAATGTTATTTTTAAATCTAACTTTGGTATATATAGGGTACACTTGAATAAAATAACTAAGTACATTTGTCACTAATTTACCTTATTTATAGTAAATTATAAAAATAAATGTTTAATAAAACATTATGCTTACTAATATACCAAGATATATATATAAGAGAAATAGATGTGGTTACTTCTTATCAGATTTGTTTCAAAGTTAACGATTTTAATGAGACTATAAAATGTTTTATAAATCTAACTCCTAAGGTGCAAGTTGAAATTACTCGCATTACATACCTGATGATAACTATCTTAACAATAAAATAACTTAACAGTAATGCTGTGTAATATATATTACATACATTCGTACGTATATAAAACTATATTATAAGACTTGTTAAGAGTCGTTTTTAGATATAATATTATACTTTGAAAGAAAACATCAATCTGTAATTTAAGTTGTAGGAAACGATAAGAAAAAAATTAATAGCATTACGTGTTGTGATTATTACTGTAGCTCAGATATTAAGAAGTTTTGTAATCTGTTAACATTAGTTTTAAAAAAAGTTAATGTTCCACTTTAATTATTACTGTTCACCTACTGAATCAAATAGCAAATATACACGTATCGTAAACTAGTATATTTTATATTAATGAAAACAAAAACTATTGAGAAATTTCAGAAAAATCATGTCTTAAAAAAAAAAACAAAACGAAAATCTTATTATTATTAACCGTCGACCTCCGTAGTGGAGTGATAGCGTATCTACCTTTCATTCAGAAGGTTCTAGGTTCGAATCGCGATCAGGCTTAACATTTTTCGTATTCAAAAGATTCCATTTAACATCAGTAAACTGTAATGAAATATCAGCTTGTTATTTATAGAGTAAACAAATTAAAAAAAAATGGTAAATAATTAATGTTTTAATTTTGATAGCCTCTGAAAAGTAACTGAATTATCGTGTACCTTAAGGTATTAAAATCAGAATCGGAATTTTTGATCGAAAAGACAAGTTTTCTATAATAGTTAAAAAAAAAAATGATACCAAGTATAATTTAAAGATTTTTTTCTCTACTCGTTTCGACCATTACCGATTACTTTTTCATAATTTGACTTCTTTTTCTTTTCCCAAAAGGTTTTCTTTCATTCTTTTGCTCTGTTGTCGCCTTTCTTATGTCCATCTCTTCAGGTTTATACCCTTCTTCTTCTTTCTCTCGAATTACTTAGTTTCTCGAATCGCTATCCTAAATTTATCTATGTTTTTACACAGATCCTTATAAATGTTTAATGTTTTTATATTTTTAACTCTTAAATATTTTAAACCAGTTAGTTCAAACAAATTAAACGTAAAAAAAAAGTGTTACATAGACTTTTATAAGTGGAAATGGTAAAGGAGCTTATAATAAACATCAAAAAATAAATGGGTGAGCGGAGGGGTATTTTGGGGAGTTGAAAAAAAATTTCCAATAGAAAAGCTGTAGATCATGCAGAAATCTACAAATTTTGTAGAGGTCATTTTTTAACATAACCTCAAAATTTATGAGAAAATCTTCTTTTTTTCGTTTATTATTTTTAATTTCCGCAAACATAATTTAATTTTGAGGAAACTTGGTGAAAGTATACCTTTCTGTCTCTTAAATAACCACAAATTTTTTTGACGTCAACTTTCGCTGGATACCATCGCAATAATACCATTTTTCACACCTTTTCAACCCTCCACGCATTTATTTTATTTACGTTTATTATAATTCCCTTTACCAATTCCACTTATAAAAGTCCAGGTAAAAATTTTTCCCCCTCTAAATGTATTATTTTGATCGGTCTAAGTTGGTCTTTGTGGCTCTGTTTATGTAGAAATGAAATATTTGTTTTAGTAATCTTTGGTTGCACATTCTGCATAAATGTCCATAAAACTGTGATCTTAATTTCCGGATTAAGTCCCCTGTTTTTTCTGTATATTTGTAAATTTATTTTTCACTTTTCAATTTGTAAATTCCATCTTCATATCTTAATTAATCTGTAAATCTTTTAATGAGTCTATAAATTTTTCTTAATTTTTTTTTCTATTTTTACTACTCTTTTCCGAAAAAAAAATTGCAGACATTTTGCCCCTTATAGTGGTGCTTCTGGTAGTTACGGTTTTATAGTACCTCAGCTTTGGAGTCATATGAGAGGAATGTTTTTATTGTAATTGTTCTTCGTGAGATAATAGGCAGTTTCCATTTTTTGTACTCTATTCTTCATCCCTTTTTTTCAGTTATATTCGGTATTACGATTTCTCTCTAATATTTAAATTTTTGAAAGGAAATTTTAAGTTTTAAGTTGCGTTCTCTTTGTCATTGGAAAACTAGTTAGTTTTTTATAAGAAATTTGAAGATTAATTTTGCTTGCACATTCCTTAGTTTTTTAATTTTTATTTTAGCCTCGTCTATATCTCTTGCGAAAATTGCAATGTCGTCTGGAAACACCAGAACGTCTGTATTTATGAATATAATTTTAGTGTCCATTTTTATGTCTTCGTATATGTTTAACTCTTTAAGTTCTTTCTCCCATTCTCTTATAACTCTTTCAAGGGCACAATTAATGAGAATTGGAAACAGTCCAATTTTTTATATTTATAATTATAAAAAACTATGTTTAAAAATATTAAAAAATAAAAACAGAACTAATAAATATAATATACTATTCAAACATTTAATAATATTTACATTCTAAAACATTTCGTTATATTTTACTTATAATTTTTTTTTTATTATCTAGAAAATAATTTAGTAATTATAGAATTAATGATCTAAAAATTAAATAACTAATCAATAAATTAAATAACTAATAACTGACCAGACTTAGAATCGGTCACACGCGATTAACAAATTTATATTTGTTAACCGGCGAAGTGAGACCAATGTGCGGTGTTTGTAATAAAACACTGACAATCAAGCATCTAATAGAAGAGTGTACCATATATGAGGACCTCAGGTAGAGGTTCCGTCTTACAAATAATATTAGTGCTGATCTGGATAATGGAAATGAAGAAAATATAGTTGCATATTTACACGCCAGTGGACTTCTTAAAAGTCTATAAAATGGAAGTTTAAAGCTGTGGTAAAAGATACTCTAAGCGGTAGTTTTATATATACATATAAGGGAGTCTCGAAGCGTGGCACGTATAGTGACGGGAGGTAGCCCTCTTGCCTAGGCCATTTTGGCTCACCTGCATTCAAGAGCAGTGAGTCGGGGTGTGTCCGATGATGGCATGGGGGACCCTCAAGGGTGGATTGAGGGCGCGAGGCTATGGGTGTACGCCGTGCATGCCTATGGCCTGATATAAGAAGGATTCAACTGCCACGGCACCCTGGCACGACTGATATACTGCTCAACGTCGGTTCTGGTCGCCCCGAGGGTGCTTAAACAAACTATAAATGAGACTTCGTAGAAGAAAGAAAGAAAGATATGGTATTGATAAGTTTAATTTTAATTTTAATTTCATGGTCTTTTGAGAACCTATCTCAAATTTTAATATTGGGGCCCTTTACACCCCGTAAGTGTTCGTGATTGTCCTTGTCTTTCATGTTTTAATGTTTATTGTGAAGTTTGTGTTTTTAAATAAAATGTAAGGGCCCTTTACACCCTTACATATGACGATCCTGATGGAGATAATAATTTCTTTTAAAGAATGTGACGAGGGCTAATGACCTTAGCAGTCGATGCCCGTAAAAATTCAGTTAAAAAAAAAAAAAAAAAAAAGAATTTAACACGTTTTATTATTCGCATCCCCAGTAAAGTAATGTTGCAAGTCAGATTTTCTAAAATTGAGATTTTCATTTTCCTGGATCATAGCTCTAGCTAGTAGTATGCTACAAGAAGTTAAGTTTGGTAATTAGTCAAAAAATTGGTATGAATGAATTCTTTATTAATTTTTCGATTCTTCATGACCAAAGGGCCCCATAAAACAAAAGGTTGTGGGGGTAATGTTCATACGTGCATTGGCGTGTGTAAACTTTAATAATTTTTGAACGGATAAACCGATTTTGATGAAATTCTGTATAGAGACTCGTATATATGAGAAAATTTGTAGCTACAATTTTGGGGTCATTATTCTAAAACTTTTCACAATCCCATAACTTTTCGATGCCCGTAAAAATTCAATTAAAAAAAAAAATAAATAACTAATCTACATTAAGTTTAAAAAAGAATTTATATTTATTTTGAAAGCATACCACAAGAACCAAAGAAGTATAATAATCTGAAATTAGCTTGTTTTAAAGTAAAAATATATAACAAAATTACAACAAAATATTATATTATATTATATATATATATATTTTGTAAGCGTCTTACACCGAGTGAAAACAATGAATATGATAGAATATTTATCACAATAACAAGAGAAATGATTCATTATTTCTTTACATTACTATGTTAGTTTTCTAGTTTTTATGCATGTAAAGCACTTAAAGTACAAGGGATACTGATTACCGTGTTTCTGACTAAAGATATTTGTTATACATCCAATCTTTCTCAACACAATAAAGGACAAAATATCACATGCATTTAAATGGTATTAACATGCTGCTTTTGTTTTACATTATATTCAACACAATGAAGAAGGAAGCATCCTATACCTCAGTAAATCTGGCGTGGGATGCTTATTATATTTGAAAATATTTATATCATTTTTGATACAGACTTGTGTTTCATATTAGACGTACAAATAATAATTGGTTATGATATACACAATAATATAAAAAAGGTTATTTATTTTTATAAAGAAATGAATTCACCATCAAATTTTAATAGTTCATCAGTTGTTAAATGTTTTTGTATAGTTTTTATTTTTTTATTTTTAGTACATTACTAGGAGTGTATTTTGATTTTGTTAAAATTAATTTAGCTACTGCAAATGATCTTAATACCGGTTTTCTTTTAGTGATAATTCTAATGTGTAGATTTTACAATGATTCTAAATTTTTATTTCATTATTTAATTAATGTTACATTTGTTCAAAAAAAAAATAAAAAATAAAAATTGGTTTGATAAAATAAAATATTTAGTACATAAATAGCTATAAAATTAGACAATGAATACAAAACGTATTTATAAATAAATAAATGTAACCTAAATAAAATGTAAAAAAAAAAAAAAAAAAAAAACATGAAAGAAAGTCACTATTTTGTTTAGTTTTTTTTTTCTTTTCTAGTATTAAGTGTTCAATTTTATGAGGCGCAAGAAAACTACTTATGAAAATTGGTCTCGCTAAAAGATAACAAAACTTAAGTGGGTAACTTAGTAATATTCAGACAATTACCAGATTACTGTTTTTACAGTCCTTCTTTTAGTTACAGAAATAAAAACCGGATATTCAAGAAGGTAATACAGATTCACATTTTGCTCGAGAACATAGATAGTTGTCAGTAATTATATATTTTTGCAACTTATGTTTATATTTTATTAATTTTTAATGGAATTCTATTAAAAAAAAAAAAAAATATTTGTATTTAACTGCTATATTTCCATTAGTAGTTTGTCTTTATTTCTACGTTAAAAGTTAACTGGACTTTATTTACTATAAAATATACTTAGACGTACATAATTAACTGCGGTAACCACCTTTAACAATTTCTCATTTTTTCCTCATTAGGTCTTTATTCATCCTTTAATGCATTTTTTTTTTTTGTCTTCAGTCATTTAACTGGTTTGATGCAGCTCTTCAGTTTTGTTCTTGTTTATTTTCATGCAATAGTTCTTGCGTAGGACTTCATCTATGTCATTCATTGTTTCTTCTAAATCCTTTTTACTCTCAGCTAGAATTAATATATCATCAGAAAATCGTAGCATCTTTATCTTTTCACCTTGTACTGTTACTCCGAATCTAAATTGTTCTTTAACATCATTAACTGCTAGTTCCATGTAAAGATTAAAAAGCAACGGGGATAGGGAACATCCTTGTCGGACTCCCTTTCTTATTACCGCTTCTTTTTTATGTTCTTCAATTATTACTGTTGCTGTTTGGTTCCTGTAAATGTTAGCAATTGTTCTTCTATCTCTGTATTTGAACCCTAATTTTTTTTAAATGTTGAACATTTTATTCCAGTCTACGTTATCGAATGCCTTTTCTAGATCTATAAATGCCAAGTATGTTGGTTTGTTTTTCTTTAATCTTCCTTCCACTATTAATCTGAGACCTAAAATTGCATCCCTTGTCCCTATATTTTTCCTGAAACCAAATTGGTCTTCTCCTAACACTTCTTCCAATCTCCTCTCAATTCTTCTGTATAAAATTCTAGTTAAGATCCTTTAATGCATAGAACTCAGAAATAAATATTTATAATAAATATTGTTTTACGTGGAAAAAATATTTATATATATCAATTTATATTGAAGTTTTACCTGCAGAGGCGCGCCCTCCGGGCGGGGCACGTCTCCGAATGGGATTATTAGGTGTCCAAAATTGATTACCGCTTGCGTAAAAATATTCTTTTCTGAATGATGAAAATATAACGAAAGCTAAATTAGAAATTTAACTCTAGAAATTGATACTAACGAATCGGGATTTTCCGCTAGTGATCGGTACATTCCGATACCTATTTTTGGTTAAATTTCATTATTTTATGAAAAAAACAATCACATAAATAAATAAATGTATTATTAATATATATATATATATATATATATTTCGCATATACATCGATGCATGTTATATATCGATATATAATAATATAAAAAGTTTACACCTGACCACCACGAGACATGTACTAAAGAATCGGAATTTTCTGCTAGTATCGGTACATTCCAGTGCTTAGCTAAGGGGGACGGACACACACACACAGACAGACACACATACAAATGCCCTTTAGTAGGGTAAGATTTACAATTTTTTTCTAAAGTTTTGTTGTTTTTTCTCTTTATGTCACTTTATATACAAAAAACCTTCATTTGTTTCATTTTATATAAATAATAATAAAAAAAAATAACTGTAGCCTAACTATATTTGAAAATGGTTAGAAAAATGCTGAAAACACAAAAATTGTAATAACTTGAAATCTAATTGGGATGGTCAATGGTGTAAAATACTCGGTGAATCAAATCACACCTAATGAAGCCTGATCCGATGTTTTTTCTCAACTCTGAGTCGAGATATGAGCAAACATTGATTCTTCCTATACAACACAGTGACTTCGTTCATTACCTGTAACAATTTCTCATTTTTGCCTCAGTAGATCTTTTTTCTATCTTTTAAATACTTATAAATCAGAAATAAATATTTTAAAAAGATATAGTTTTCTTCAAGAAAAAATGTATATACCAAATGATTTCGTACATTTCAGAAACACCATGTTAATTCTCAATTAAAATGTTTATTCTGGGTTCATGATTTGAACCAAGAAACTTTTCGGGTGAAGACAGAGATATAATAATAATAAAAATTCAATACAGAATACACAAAAAATAAAATGAATTTAATTTATAGATTTTGTCCAAAGGTCTACATATAAAAAAAAAAACTAAAATTGCTAGATTAAAGGATTACAACACGGTTATTTTATCAAAACTTTTGTATACGTCAGAGTGCCTAATTTTCACGTTAACTGAAATTGCAAGTTTGAAAACCAAAAAAAATATGAATTACACAACAAATTTTGGAAAAAATAATGATAAACGGATAATATAAAATGAGATCCATCAAGAAATTTATGAAAACTTCTCAAAAACTTTACCCAAAAATAGAAAAACATAAACTATGTTTCATGAACGTTAACTAAAATGAATTCAAAAACATTAACCGAAAGCTTTTTTCAAAAACACTCAATACGAAAACCGGAAGCCAAAAGATTAGGCTTGTCAAAAAGATAAAAAATGAAATCTGAATTGAAGTTTTTTAAGATGGAAATCATGTGAGAAAATTATTAAGGAATTGCAAGAAAAAAAATTCTGAAAAGTAACTGATGTAAAGAAACAATAATGAAAGTACATTGAAAAAATAAAAAAGCGAAAACCTTAAGAAAAAAAATTTGTTAATTAAAGTTTTTAGATAATCATTTTAGCTTTTAGGACTTATCTGTATTTTAATTACGAGAAGCTGGAAAAATAATTACTAAAATACTGGGTTTTTAGTCGTTAAGAGTACCCGGTACTACCATATGCCTGGGCGGATGGTGTTCGACAGAGATTTCCTCTTCCCCGACGTAAAAAAAAATTGAAGGGGACAGGCATCATCGGTGCATTAGAAAAACTATAAATGACATAAGTGTAATTATATTTTTTCAAGTAATTGATTTATAATAAATTAATGAAATGAAATTTTAACAGATTTAAAAAAAAGTTTCAATTATTTTTTTTTATTTTCACACCGACTTATTATGTTAAAAGTCTAATCAGAATTATGATAATCGCAACGATCTTCCTATAAAAAAAATAAATAAATGAGTAATTGGTTGTAGTTAATATTTTAAAAAATTAATTATTTTTAATTTATGTTTTTTGTAAATAATATACGAATTAATATATAATACGTTTTATATCATTTATATACAATTTAATACAAGTTTAATATAATTTATATCACATCGGCTCTTGTGTTTATTAATATGTCGTGGTTTGTTTTATTTATTATATTTAATGTAAACGTAAAATTGAATATAAGTAAAATTACACAAATCAACCCACCGGGTTGGTCTAGTAATAAATTCGTCGTCATAAATCTGTTGATTTCGAAGTCGAGAATTAGGTTTAAATCCTAATATAGTTGCTTTTATTCGGATTTGAATACTAGATCGTGGTTACCGGTTATGTTTGGTGGTTAGGTTTCAGTTAATCACATGTCTCAGGAATGGTCGCCTGACTTTGTTTAAAATTTACAAATTCGTTAATGACTTTATGAAATGACTATAAAAAAAATTATAGGTTATAAAAGGATGTAGTAGAAAAGTTATGTTGTATTGAAAAATGGATTTAAAGATTTTTTTCTGTTTAACCTCCGGAACCATCGTAAGGTATTACTTCAGAGGATGATATGTCTGTAATTGAAGTGTAGTCTTCTATAGTCTCAGGTCAACCGAGAGATTTAAAAATTAAAGTTTTAAAATATTAAATATTTAAGAATATTCAAATATTTATTGTAAACGATCGCATTCCTTTTTTTTTTAAATTTATGGTAAAATTATTGGATTTACTTAACATCTGATCAGTTATATCTTTTGAATAAGATAAAAAAAATCTTATTTGGAGTAAAATCTTCAGTATATTTCTTATTTACCTACTTTTAAAAATTACATTTTAGATCAGAAATTAATGAATAATTAAATACGTATTATGGAGAATTAGTGATGTTCGAAGAAATCTTGACAACACAACGAAATTTATTTAAAAAGGGATATTTTGTTTTAAATTATCATACAATGAGGTAGTTAATATAATATTAGTGATTCAAGCAGTGTGTCAATGTAGCGTATATAATTAAAACGCTAGCCTCGTCTACTGAAGGTTGATAGTTCGTGACCCGGCCGAACGAGTTATATTTTAACGCTATACTTGCTTCTCTATACTTTGCTACTATTTATTTATTGGGTTCTAATTAACAACACTACTAATCTAGCAATTCATGAATGACACAACTGATTATATGGACAAGGGATGCACGTATTCTAGTTATGTAGACAGATGATTAAAAATTAACAAATTAATATTTCTTATTAATAAAAAAATATTTATTTAGTTATATAACGATTTTAATTAAAATGTAATACAAACATTTTAATATTAATGCGACTGTTAAATTACCCAAAATAGATGTATGAAATTTAGCTCTACAGAAGTACAAAATTAAAGAATTATTGGAAGGGATCGGCAGAACTGTTGATACACAAAAAACTTTTATACATTACTAAAAATTCAGAACAGAAAATTTTTAAATGGAAAAGTTTTTAACATAGTATGTAGAATGAATAAAATAGAAAACAACAGATGTTATTAGGAAAAAACGGGAAAACAGGTGTATAAAAGAAAGGAAGGTAGATTATTAAAAACTAAGCTTAATTGTTACATAAATTTCCATAAGTACATGATTCTAAAAGAATTGTTTGCAAAAAAATACTATTAAAAAAAAACACAAAAGTTATAGGACATGTTTGACTAGTACGAATAGAGAAATACTCTGGAAGAAACAAGCAACCATTGTTTCTAATGTAAGAAACAGCTTGCAGGATTCCAGCAAACACAGTATAGCTAAAGATATGGAAACTAGTTCTGAACGGACCTATAAAGGAATGGGATTTCTCGAAAAGTTGTGACATATTTAGCAGGAAAGT